>NW_007252664.1:0-781 GCF_000164805.1 Carlito syrichta
GAAAAATGTCCCCAGGTGAGGGATATGTCCCAGACCTTTTTTCCCAGAAGGTCCTTATTGCCGAATCAAAGAGTTGGCCTGCCTGGGGCACATATCTCCCCTCATAGAGAGAGCCGGCAAGAACGCGGCCAGGGAGCCTTGGGAACTACCACTCCAAAGGGTAGCAGCCATTGGGATGGTAGGAACTGAAGGGTGCTGAGCATGGGGACCTTCGTATGTGTGGTGGGGGCATGGGGGAAGGACTTAGGGAGAAGGTTTGCAGGAGAATGGATTTCTTTATTGACTTACATTTTCTTTCTTTCATTCTTTCTCTTTCTTTCTTTTTCTTTCTTTCTTTCTTCCTTTCTTCCTTTCTTTGTTTCTCTTTCTTTCTTTCCTTCTTTCCTTCTTGCTTTCTTTTCTTTTCTTTCCTCACAATGTTGCCCAGGCTGCTCTTAAACCGTGCATATCGGGACATCTTCTTGGACTTTGCCTCCCAAATTGCTGTGATCACAGGCTTTCCATTTGGTCAACATCCTGGTCCTCCTGCCTGGTCTTGAACCCTGGGCCAGAGGTGATCCTCCGACCAGGCCTGCCCTCATCCAAAATCTTCTGGGTTTTGCTTGGGATAGAGGTGGGGGCTTGCTATGGTGTCCAAACTGGTCTCTAGCTCCTGGGCTCCAGCCATCTTCCCGTCTTGGCCACCCAGACTGCCGAGGAGACAGCATGAGTTGCCAGGCCATCCCCACTCCTCTCATGATTTGAGATTCATGCCCTCTCTTTCCCAGAGGCTCCCTTTGGG
>NW_007252664.1:2222-9506 GCF_000164805.1 Carlito syrichta
CTTTGTCACCCAGGATGTAGGATGGTGGCTCACTACCAGCCACCGAAGCCTCAGCCCACCATGCTCTGGCGAGGCTTTACATGCACCACCATGCTCGGCACACATGGGATGGGGGTAGAGACGAGGTCTCTTGAGTTGCCCTTGTGGGTCTTGGACTGCAGACTCAGGCTGGCCCCTGGACTTTCCCTCCCAAAATGCTGGGATGATGAGGCTGAGCACCCCAGCCCACCCTCGAAACTTCATAGAAAAGGTACCAGAAGACTGGGCACTGCTGGAATCCCAGCACTCTGGGAGGCAGAGGCAGGAGTATGGTTGGAGCGTAGGAGCCCAAGGCAGGCACGGGTCATGCAGGGAGACCCTGTCTCCACACCCATTCAAAACAGGAGGTCTGGGGTCACGCTGCTCATCATCTGGGCCATTCTGGAGGCTGAGGTGGGAGGATTGCCAAAGCCCGCAATTTCTAGCCTGACAGTGAATGTCATTCATTCCCCCAGGCAGCAACCTGGGCCACAGAACCAGACCCTCTCTTCAAAAATATCAGAATCGTACGCAGATTCTAACATTTCATAGGGTTTTCACAGTGCCACTGACTTGAGATACAGGAAATAGGATCGGGGGGAAGAAATGTCCCTGAGTGAGGGATGTGTCACTCGCCTTTCTTGGTGGAAGGTCCTCATTGCCGTCTCAGATAGTCGGCCTGCCTGGGACACATTTATCACCTTGGAGAGGAGAGCTGGCAAGAACCCGGCCAGGGAGCCCCAGGAACTCCCTCACCACAGTGAGGGCAGCTATTAAGGGGTTTTGTGGCTGGAACGTGCCGAGCTTGGGGGACCCTCACATGTGGAAGGGGCTAGGGGAAGGACTGAGGGCAATGGATTCCAGAAGAATGGATTTCTTTTTCTTTCTTTCTTTCTTTCTTTCTTTCTTTCTTTCTTTCTTTCTTTCTTTCTTTCTTTCTTTCCTTCCTTCCTTCCTTCCTTCCTTCCTTCTTTCCTTCCTTCCTTCCTTCCTTTCTTTCTTTCTTTCTTTCTTCCTTTCTATCTCTCTTTCTGTTTTCCTTTCTTCCTTTCTTCCATTCTTTCTTACTTTCTTTTTTCTTTTATTTTCTTTCCACACTAGGTTGCCCAGGCTGCTCTCAAACTGCCCAACTTAGGCCGTCCTGTCAGCCTGGGCTTCCAAAACTGTTGTGATCACAGGCTTTCCATTTGGTCTACATCCTGGTCTTCTTGCCTGTCTTGAATTCTGGGGTGGAGGCGAAATTCCTGCCAAGGCCTGGCCTCACCCAAGGTTTTCTGGGTTTTGCTTGGGGTCGAGGTGGGGGCTTGCTATGTTGTCCAGCCTGGTCTCGAGCTCCTGTGCATGAGCCTTCTTCACATCTCAGACTCACCATATGCTGAGGTGACACATGAGTCACCAGGCCATCCCCACTCCTCCGATAGTTTGAGTCAGTCCCTCCCTTTCCCTAAGGTGGTCCTTGGGAGGAGCAAGTGGTTCATTCCTGGAAAATGAGGCTAGGGTGGGGGTGCTTGCCCCGGTGGTGACACGTCCCTGCCTTAGGCATTCTCCCCGGGTAAGGCTCTTCGAGCAACTGCGGCTGACCTTTACAAGGTCCTGGGTCATAAGAAGGGATCAGTCCTCGTGTTAAGTCCTGAGAGGGGAGTGGAGGCTGGGTGTGGGGGCTTTAGGCCTGACATCCCAGCACTCTGGGTGGCCGAGGTGAGAGGCTGAACTGAGCCCCTGGGTTTGAGACCAACCTGGGCACCATGGCGAGACTTAGTATCTACAAGAATCAAAAAAAATGAGCCATGATTGGTGGGGAAACCTGTCGTGCTGACCACTAAGGAAGCTGCGGGGGGAAGATAGCCAAAGCCCAGCCGATTGAGACCATGGTGGCCAAGAGCAGGCCCCTGTGCTCCAACCTGGGCGACAGAGTGGGTCTCTGACTCAGAATAATAATACCAACCACCACCACCACCACCACAGGCTGGAATAAAGGGTTCAGCCTGGTATCCCAGCATTACAGAGGCCCAGGCAAGTGGAAGGTCTTGAGCCTGTGGTTTTGACATCAGCCTGGGACATGGGGTAGACCTCGTCTCGGCCATCAAAAATAAATCCAAACGTTAGCCAGGCATGGTAGCACAGGTCTGTGGTTCCAACCACTCAGGGGACCGAGGTGGGAGGATTTCCTGAGCCTGGCAGGTGGAGTCTGCAGTGGCCGTAAGCATGCCCTGCACTCCAGCCTTGGCTACAGAGCGGGATTCTGACTCCAATTAATAATAATCACAACAACAACCACCACCCCTGCCACTCAGCACCCCTGCCACTCAGGAATGAGAGGAAATGCACTTTCCCGCCTGTCGTTCATGGGAGGTTTTAAATGTGGCCACTAGGCAGGTCCATCCAGGACTTTTGACCACTTGTCCCAGAAGGCATGCCTCCACCCTCCACATCTGTGCCCCATGCCAATGACGTGTGTGAGCTCACAGAACAGAAGGCCCCGAGTTTGGGTGACCATTGGGCAAAGAGCAATCAAGGTGGTCCAGCAACACGTGGCCAGCCCATTTTCTGGTTGCCTGGTCTGGCACCTTAGGTTGGGGTAGGGCCCATTCCTTTCTGATCACTCCATCACCCCTGCCCACACTGAACTTTACTTGGGGACCCATGGAAGCCCGACATGATGCACATAGGAGGCATCATTTTCATCTCCATCAGACAGGCTCAATTGTGGCTCCCTGGGCCTTTACCCGAGGGACTCAGGAGGTCCTCCTGCCTCAGCCCCCAAGCAGCTGGGACTCCGATGGTCACCACATCTGACTCGATTTTGGGGACTTCTCGCTGAGATGAGTTCTGGCTACATTGCCTAGGCTAGTCTCTGACTCCGGGGCTCAGGGAGCCTCCAGTCTCAGATTCCCAGGGCACGGGGCTGATTGTCGTGAGCCACGGTGCCTGGCCTGGACTTGCAAGTTCTGTCAGTGGTGGCAACACAAAGGAACGCCCTGTGATGGAGTCCACCACATCCCGTGTAGCTGGGACCATGGGAGCCACCATGTGCTACTCCAGTTTTTGCGATCTGGGGAGCAACAAAATCTCACTACGTGGCCCAGGGGGGTCTCGAACTCCTGGGTTCCAGCAGTCCCCCACCACGATCTCCAAAACTCAGAGCTAAATTTTCTGCCAATACACCGTCTTTTGGGAACTCTAGGTCCAAGACTGGGGCCTTCTTCCCAAATGATCTCTGTCTGTTCACGATGATCCCCGCTCCATACAGAAATGCTCTTCTTTTCTTTACTTTTCTTGAGTCAGAATCTCACTCTGTCACCCAATGTGGAGGGCAGTGGCTTGCTCCCGGCAACCACAGCCTCGGCCCACCAGGCTCCAGCTAGCCTTCCCCCCATCGTTTCGGGGAGCCAGAACAAAAGTCATGTGCCCCCATGCCCAGCTCATTTGGGAAGGAGAGTAGAGACGAAGTCTCACTGAATTGCCTGGGCATGTTTCGGACATGTAGGCTGGGGTTGGCCACTGGCCTCAACCTACAAAGTGCTGGGATGACGAGGTTGAGCCCCTAAGGTTGGCCTTGGTCCTTCATCGAAAATAAACCAGAAGGCCAACCATGGCGGTCCAGGCCTGGAATCCCAGGGCTCTGGGAGGCCGATGCGGGAGAATGGCTGGAGCCCAGGAGCTCAAGGCCAGGCCAGGCCACATAGGGAGACCCTGTCTCCACACCCATCCAAACAGGTGATCTGGGCTCAGGGTGCCCATTGTCCTTGCCACTCGAGAGGCTGTCGTGGGAGGATCGCTGAAACCCACGATTTCAAGGTTGGTGGTGAACAACGGTGGTGTCTCTGGGTCCTAGACTGTCCAAAGAGACAGACCCTGTTTTCCAAAAACATCAGAATCGTACAGAGATTCTCAACCGTGCATTGTGTGTTCAAAGGGCGATTGACTTTAGAGCCAGAAAAACATGGGTCTTGGGGGAAAGAAATGTCACCTGGTGAGGGATGTTTCAATGGCCTTTCTTGGCATATAGTCCTCATTGCTGGGTCAGAGGGCCAGCCTGCCTGGAGTACATTTCTCACCATGGATACGAGAGAGGGCAGGAACCCGGCCAGGTATCCTCATGAACTCCCGCACCAAAGTGGTGGCAGTCATTGGGTGGGGGTTGGGGCTGAAAGGTGCCGAGCTTGGGGGACCCTTGTACATCAAGGGGCACGGGTGAAGGACTGAGGTCAGAAGGTTTGCAGGAGAATGGATTTCTTTGTTGACTAAGATATTCTTTCTTTTGTTTGTTCTTTCTTTACCTCTCTCTTTCTTTTGTTTCATCAATTGGCAGCCCTGGCTGCTCTCAGACCGCCCATATTGGGCCATCCTCTCAGCCTGGGCCTCCCAAACCCCTGAGATCATAGGCTTTCCATTTGGTCGACATCCTGGTCTTCCTGCCTGGTCTTGAACTCTGGTCTGAGGTGATCCGCCTGCTGAAGCCTGCCCTCACTGAAGGTTTTCTGGGTTTGGCTAGGGGTCGTGATGGGATCTTGATATGGTGTCCAGCCTGGTCTCAGCTCCCGGGCTACGGCCATCTTTCCATCTTGGCCTTCCTTAGTACCGAGGAGACAGGCATGAGTTGCCCAACTGCCGCCCCCTATGGTTTGAGAGTAACACCCTCCCCTGTCCCTGAGGCAGACCCTGGGAGGAGCAAGCAGGTCCACACTGGGAATCAGACCAGGTAGAGCGGTGGATGCCCTAGGGGAGACACACATCTGCGCCAGATGCTCCCCTGGTCCAGGGTCGGTGGGTGACTCCAGCTGCCCTCTCAGGGGCCCCATGTTGTCCGAAGGGAGAGGACCTCATGGTGGGGCCCCAAGAGGGGTGTGAAGGCCCGGTGCAGGGGCTCACATCTGTCACCCTGGCACTTTGGGAGGCTGAGGCGAGAGGATGGCCTGAGCCCCCAGGTTTGATACCAGCCCGGGCTCCTTGGAAAGATTTTGTCTCTACAAGTAGCCAAAAAATAAGCCGAGCATGGTGGCACACACCTGTCATTTGTGCCACTCTTGAGACCATGATGGGAGGTTGGCTGGAGCCCAGTATGCGGAGGCCATGGTGGTCGAGAGTGGGCCCTTGCACTCCGACCTGAGTGACAGAGCGGGACTCCGACTCAGAATAATAATACTAACCACCATCTCCACAACCATAGGCCAGGCTCAGGTGCTCAGCCTGGCATCCCGGCCCTTCAGATGCCGAGGCGAATGGATGGCCAGAGCCTGTGGGTTCAAGACCAGCCCAGGACACTGGGAGAGACTTATTTTCAGACATCAAAAATAAATCCAATGATTAACCAGGCATGGTGGTGCAAGCCTGTTGTTCCAGTCACTCAGGTGGCCAAGGCAGAAGGATGGCCTGAGTCTGGCAGGTGGAGTCCATGGTGGCCGTGAGTGTGCCCCTGTGCTCAGGCCTGGGTGACAGAGTGGGATTCTGACTCCAAATAATAATTATCACCAGCACCACCATCACCACCACCCTTGCCACCCAGGACGAGGAGTCTCCCTCAGGGATGGGACAGGACTGGCAGTATCCTGCCTGTCATTCACCAGAGTTTTCAAAGGTTGCCATCGGGCATGTTCATCCTGCGCCTTTATCCATATGCCCCAGAAGGCCGGCCTCCACACTCCACACTCGTGCCCAACAGCAAAGATGTGTGTGAGCTCAGGGAACAGATGGCCCTGAGTTAGGGCGGCCGTTGGGAACAGAACTATCAAAGTGGTCTGGAAACTCCGTGGCCAGCCCTGGTTCTGGTCGGCCGGTCTGCCACCACCTGGCTTGGGGAGGGTCGCTTCCTCTCCTGATCACTCCATCATCGCCTGCCCACGCAGACCATTCACTGGGGAGCCGTGGATTCCCGTCATGTTGCATGTGGGAGGCATCTTTTGGTTGCCAGAGTCTCCAGCGGCCTGGATGGGTCATGGCAGCATAATCATGGCTCCCAGGTCCTTGACCTGTGGGACTCAGGGGGTTCTCCCACCTCAGACCTCGAACAGCTGGGACTCCGAGGGTCACCATGCCTGTTTTGATTTTGGCGACCTCTCATCAAGAAAAGGTCTGTCCGTGTTGCCTGGCCTGGTATACGAACCCTGGGCTCAGGCTGCCTCATGCCTCAGCCTCCCAGGGTGTGGCATTGATGGCCGTGAGCCATGGAGCCCTGCCTGGACTCACATGTTCTGTCAGTGTGGGCAATGCAAAGAAATGCCCCAGAACGAAGTCCACCAAATCCCGTGTATCCAGGACCACGGGAACTACCATGCACGCCTCATGTGTTTGTGTTCTGGGGAGCGACGAGGTCTTGCTATGAGGCCCAGTCTGGTCTCGAAATCCCGGGCTCGATCACTCCCCCACCTTGGCCTCCCAAAGCCACAACTCAATTTTCTGCTGATGCACCATCTTTCAGGAACTCCAGGCTCATGCCTGAGGCCTCCTTCCAAAAAGATCTCTGTCTGTTCATGATGATCCAAACTCCATACACAAATGGATGCCCTTCTTTTTTGTCCTTTTTTCCTTTTCTTCTTTGAGTGAGAGTCTCACTCTGACGCCCAGGATGGATGGCAGTGACTCACTCCTGGCCATCACAGCCTTGGCAGTGGAGAGCCCTTTCCCAACCTCCGAGAAAAACAGGAACTACAGGCGCACTCCACCATGCCCGGCTCATTTGGGATGAGTGGTAGAGATGAGGTCTCACTGAGGTGCCTGGGATGATCTCTGCTAGCAGGCTCAGGACAGCAGCTGGTGTCAGCCTCCAAAAGGGCTGGGATTACTAGGCTGATACCAGGAGCCAGGCTTCGAATTTTCCAAAAAAATGTAACAGAAGGCCTGGTGTGGCTGAGGCAGGAGGATTGCCAGAGACCAAGATTTCGAGGCTGGCGGTGAATGACAGTCATGTACCCGGGCCCCAGCCTGGGTCACAGAGCCAGAGTCTGTCTCCAAAAACATCAGAATCGTACACATATTCTCAACTGCACTTGGTGTGTTCACAGGGCGACTGGCTTTAGAGTCAAGAAAAATGAGAATCAGGGGGAAAAATTATCCCTGGGTGAGGGATGTGTCCCTGGCCTTTCTTGATGGAAGGTCCTCATTTCCGAGTCTGAGGGTTGGCCTGCTTGGGGCACATTTCTCACCTCAGAGAGGAGAGCTGGCAAGAGCCTGGACAAGAACCATGGGAACTCCCACACCAAAGCTGGGGAAGCCATTTGGTGGGTTAGGTCCTGAAGGTCCCAAGATTGGGTGCCCTCACACGTGAGG
>NW_007252665.1:0-3770 GCF_000164805.1 Carlito syrichta
CCTGCAGGCTAGGTAGTTAAGTCAACTCATTAAGTCAGCTGGCAACCAGCAAGCTAGGTAATTAGTCAACTCTAAGCCAACTGGTTAGCCAGTTCAAAAACTAGTTAAGTTAGATAGCCAGCCATCCGGTCACCTAGTTATCTCAGCTACTTCAGTCAGCTGGCTGGCTAGGAAACTAGCTATAAACTAGCTATATAAGTCAGCTGGTTATATCAGTTGGGTAGACAGATAAGTCAGTTGGTTATTGCAGCTGGCTAGCTAGATAGAAAGCTAGGTAGCTAGATGTTTAAGACAGCTAGTTAACCCAGCTGTCTAGCTAAGTAGCCAGCTGTCTAAGTCAGCTTGCTATCTAGTTACGTGAGCATTTTAAGTCAGGTGGCTAATCAGTTGCCCTGCTACGAAGCTAGCTAATTAAGTAAGCTGGCTACCTAGTTAGCTAGCTAGTTAAGTAACCTTGTTAAGTCAACTCACTAGCCAACTGGTTAGCTAGGTAGCTATGTAGTTAAGTCAGCTAGTTAAGTCAGTTGGCATGGCTGCTGGCTAGCTAGATAGCTAGGCAATTAAGTCAGCTGTCTAACCAGCTGGCCAGTAGTTAATTCAGCTAGTTTTGTCAGATGGCTATCCAGTTGAGTAGCTATTTAAGTCAGCACGTTCAGTCAGGTGTCTAGCCAGCTTGCTTCCTAGTTAAAAAGTTAGTTAGTTCATATGGGCTGTCAGCCGTTTAGCTAGTTAAGTCACATAGTTAAGTCAGCTGGCTGGCATTCAGGTTAGCTAGGTAGTTAGCTACTTAAGACAGCTGGCAAGCCAGCGGACTATGTAGGTAGGTAGCTAGTTAAATCAGCTGACTACCTATCAGGCGTCTAGTTATGGCAGCTTTTTTAGTCATTTGCCTATCCAGGTGTCTAGCTAGGGAGCTAGCTAGTTAATTGTGCTGGCTATCCAGTTGGACACTTGGTTAAGTCAGTTAATTAAGTCAGCTGGCTAGCCTGCTGGCTAGCTAGGTAGCTAGGCAATTAAGTCAGCTGGTAGTCAGCTGGATAGCTAGTTAATTCAGCTAACTGTCAGCTGGTGATCCAGCATACTAGCTAGTTAGCTAACTAGTTATGTCAGCTGTCTAGCCAGCTGGCAATATACTTAAGTGACAAAGTTGTCAGATGACTAGTCTGCGGGCTATCTAGGTAGCTAACTATTTAAGTCAGCTGGTTAGACATCAGGTTAACTAGATGTGTCATCTAGATTTTCAGCTGGATAGTCAGCCGCCTAGCTATATAGCAAGCTAGTTAATTCTACTGGCTAGAAATCAGGCCATCTAGTTAAGTCAGGTAGCTAAGTCAACTGGTTAATCGACTGGCTAACTAGGTGGCTGGCATGTTAAGCCAGCTGGTTAGCAGGTGGGTCAGGTAGGTCGCCAACTAGTTGAGCTGGCTGGCTAGCTGGCTGACCAGCAGGGTGGCTGGCTTGTTAAGCTGGCTGTCTATCCCACTGTCTGAACAGCCAGCTGGCCAGCCCACTAGCAAGCTAGCTGGTTGCCTAGGTATATAGCCAGCCAGGTAGCTAGCTAGTTAACCAAGTTATCTAGCAGTCTAGACAACAAGGTAACTAGCTAGTCAAGTCAGCTGGCTAACTAGCTAGCCAGCCAACTAGCTAGTCAGCTAGTTAAAACAGGTAGCTAGTCAGCTAGTACTTAAGTCAGCTTGCAAGTCAGGTAAATATTCAGTTAACATTTTAAGTCACCTAACTATTCAGGTTGTTAATCAGCTTGCTAGTCAAGTCTGCTAGCTAGTCAGCTAGCTAGTCAGCTTGATATTTAAGTCTGGTAGCCAGCTAACTAGCCAGTTACCTCGCTATTTATGTCAGTTAGCTAGACAGCTAGATAGCTTGTTTGCTACTAGTTATGTCAGCTAGATAGCCAACTAGCTAATCAGCTAGCTAGTTAAGTCAGCTAGCAAGTCATTCAGTTACTTAGCTAACTAGTCAGCTAGCAACTCAGCTATCTGGTCAGCTATCTAGTGGGCTCCCTCAATTTCCATCAGGTTAGCTAACTAGTAGGCTCGCTTGCATGCAAACCATTCAGGAAACTAGTCAGCTCGCTTGGCAGCCAAAAGGTCAACTAACTTGTCAGCTTGCTCAAAGGTCAAAAGATCAGTTAACAAGTCGTTTGCTCACCAGCTGACTAGTTAAATCAGCTCACTGGTCAGCTCATTCGCCGGCTGACTAGTTATGGCAGAACACGTGTAGGCTCATTAGCTGGCCGACTAGTTAATTCAGCTGACCAGTCGGCTCACTCGACAGTAAACTAGTTATGTCAGATCACCTGTTGGCTCACTCTCCGGCCGAATAGTTAAGTCAGCTAAACGGTCGGCCTACCAGCTGGGCCACTAATTATGTAAGCTAGCCAATCAGCCGACTAGTGGGTCCACTTGTCAGCTGACAAGTTAGGTCAGCTAATTAGCTGGCAGATGAGTTAGGTCAGCTAAGTAGTTGGCCAAATAGTCAGCCGACTAGTTAGGTCAGCAAAATAGACAGTCAACTACTTAACCGAGCTAACTAGGGGCCAAATCGTCATTCAACTAGTTAACCCAGCTAAATAGTCAGCCGACTAGTCGGCCAGTTTGTTAACCCAGCTAACAAGTTGGCTGTGTAGTCACCCAATGTGTTAAATCAGCTAACTGGTCAGCTGACTCGACAGTCTGCAAGTTAAGTCACCTAGCTAACTCGTTAACCATCTAGTTAAGTCAGGTATTTAACTCGTTTACCAACTAGTTAAAACAGTTATATAATTCATTAATAAACTCGTTAAGTTAGCTAGCTATCTGATTAGGCAACTAGTAAAGTCAGTTGGTACGTCAGCTGGCTAACTAACTAGTTAACTATGTCAGCTAGCTAAGTCAGAGTGCTAACTAGTTAGCTAACTATTTAATTGTTACTTATTCTTCCACCTAACTAGGTCGCTAATGAGTTAAGTCAGCTGGTTATTCAGTCAGTTAAGTAGTTAGCTAACTATTTAATTAAGGTAGATAAGTCAGCTGGCTAACTAGTTAAGTCAGCCAGTGAAGTCAGCTAGCTGAGTAGTTAAGTGAGGCAGCTAAGTCAGCTAGTTAAGTCAGCTTCCAATTTAGTCAGCTGGTTAAGACAGCTAGCTAACTAGTTATCTAAAGTGTTAAGTCAGCAGGTTGAGTCAGGTTGTTAGCTAGTTAACTAATGGGTTAATTCAGCGGGTTGAGTCAGCTAGATAGCTAGTTAGTCAGCTAGTTAGCTAGTTAGCCAATGGGTTGAGTCACCTACTTGACTAGGCTGGATAGCTAGTTAGCTAACGAGTTAAGTCAGCTGAAAGGTCAGCTAGATAGCTAGATAGCGAATGACTTAAGTCACCTGGTTGAGTCAGCTAGCAAGCTCTTTAGCTAATGATATAAATCAGATGATTAAGTCACCTAGCTAGTACGTTAGATAACAATAAAGCTAACTAGTTATCTAGCTGGTTACATCAGCTAGCTAGCAAGGCAGCTAACTATTTAAGTCAGCTTGTTAGCTAGGTAGTTAGCTAGTTAGCTAAGTATTTAAGTCAGCTGGCTAACTAGGTAGCTACAAGTTAAGTCAGCTACTTAAGTCAGCTGCCTAGAAAGCTGGCTAGCTAGATAGTGAGCTAGCTAAGTCATTAGGCTAGCCAGCTGGATAGCTGGTTAATTCAGCTAGTTAAGATAGCTCACTAGCCAATTGGCTAGGTAGGTAGCTAGCTAATTAAGACAACTAGATAGCTACCTGGCTAGCTA
>NW_007252666.1:0-444 GCF_000164805.1 Carlito syrichta
CTCCTGGCTAGCCAGCTAGGCAGTCAACTAGCTAGTCAGCTAGTTAAGTCAGCTAGCTAGCCAGCTAGTTAGTTAAGTCAGCTAGGAACTCAGATAAATATTCACCTAGCTAGTTAAATCAGCTAGCTAGTCAGCTTGCTAGTCAGCTAGCTATTTATCTTAGCTAGATAGTTAAGTCAGCAGGCCAGCTAACTATCCAGTTAGCTAGCTAGTTAAGTCAGCTAGCTAGACAGCTAGATAGCTTGTTTGCTAGCTAGTTATGTCAGCTAGATAATCAGCTAGCTAGTCAGTGGGCTAATTAAATCAGTTAGAAAATCAGCTAGTAACTTAGCTAACAACTCGACTAGTTGGTCGGGTAACTACTGGGCTTGCCCGCTTTCCATCGGGTCAGCTAAATAGTCAACTTGCTCACCTGCCAATCAGTCAGCAAACTAGTCAGTTCAC
>NW_007252666.1:1068-3199 GCF_000164805.1 Carlito syrichta
GGTGACTAGTTAGGTCAGCAAACCAACCAGGTAAAAAGTTAACCAAGCTAAATAGTTGGCCAACTCCTCAGTCAACTAATTGACCCAGTTAATTAGTTGGCCGAGTATTTGATCAACTTGTTAAGCCAGCTAACAAGTTGACCAAGTAGTCAGCCAATGTGTTAAACCAGATAATTATTTGGTTGACTCGTCAGCCAACAATTTAAGTCACCTAGCTAACTCGTTAACCAACTAGTAAAGGCACCTTGCAAACTCGTTTACCAACTAGTTAAAACAGTTAGCTAACTCGTTAACCAACTCATTAAGTCAGGTAGCTATCTAGTTAGACAACTAGTTAATTGAGTTAGCTAAGTCACCTATCTAACCAGTTAGATACCAAGGTCAGTTAGCTAAGTCAGCTAGCTCACGAATTAGTTAACTATTTATGTCAGTCACTTAACTCTGCTACCTAAATTGTTAGCAAATTTCTTAAGTCCGCTAGTTATTCAGCTAGTTGCATAGTTAGCTAACGATTTAATTCAGGTATTGAATTCAGCTAGCTAACTAGTCAAGTCAGCCATTTAAGTGAGCTAGCTAAGTGGTTAAGTCAGCTAGCTAAGTAAACTAGTTAAGTAAGCTTTCTAATTTAGTCAGCTGGTTAAAACAGCTATTAGCTAGTTAACTAATGGGTTAAGTCAGCTGGTTTAGTTGGATAGCTAGCTAATTAGCTAACTGGATGAGTCAGCTTGTTGAGTAGGCTAGCTAGCTAGTCAGTTCACGAGTTAAATCAGCTGGATGAGTCAGTTAGCTAGCTAGTTAGCTAATGAGTTAAGTAAGCTTGTTGTGTCAACTAGCTAGCTCACCAAGTTAAGTCAGATAACTAAGTCACCTAGCTAGTACTTTAGATAATGAGTAATCTAACAATTTAGCTAGCTGGTTAAGTCAGCTAGCTAGCTAGGAAGCAAACTATTTGTCAGCCTATTAGCTAGGTAGCTAGCTAGTTAGCTAACTATTTAATTGAGCTGGCTAGCTAGGTAGCTAGCTAGTAAAGTCAGCTAGTAAGTAAGTTGGCTAGCCAGCTGGCTAGCTAGGTAGCAAGCTACTTATGTCAATTGGATAGCCATCTGGTTAGATGATTATTTCAGCTAGTTAAGAGAGCTGCCAAGCCCACTGACAAGGTAGGTAGCTAGCTAGTTAAGTCAGCTACATAGCTACCTGGCTAGCTAGTAATGTCAGTGAGTTAAGTCAGCTGGTTAGCCAACTGACTCGCTAGTTAAGTCAGGTAGTTTAGGCAGCCTGCTATATGATAGATAGGCAGTAAGCTAGCTAGTTATGCCAGCTAGTTAAGTCAGCTGGCTAGCTAGTTAAGTCAGTTAATTAAATCAGCTGGTTAACTAGCTGCCTAGCATCATTGCTAGCTAGTTAGGTCAGGTGGTTAGCCAGCTGGCTAGCTAGTTAAGTCGCCTAATTAAGTCAGCTCACTGGACAGCAGATTAGCTAGGTAGTAAGGTTGTTATGTCAGCTGGTAAGCCAGTGGACTATGTAGGTAGGTAGCAAGTTAAGTAAGCTGGCTAGCTATCTGGCTATCTTGTTATGTCAGCTTGTTAACTCAGCTGGTTATCCAGCTGCCTAGCAGGGTAGGAGCTAGTTAAGTCTGCTCATTAGCCAGCTGACTACTTCATTAAGTCAGCTAGTTAAATCAGCTGACTAGGCTGCTGGCTAGCTAGGTAGCTAGGCAAATAAGTGAGCTGGCTATCCAGGTGGCCAGCTAGTTAATTCAGCCAGTTTAGTCAGCTGGTTAACCAGCTGGCTAGCTAGTTTAAGCAGCTGGTTAAATCAGTTGTCTAGCCAGCCGGCTAGCAAGTTAAAAAGCTAGTTATGTTAGATGGGTAGCCATCTGGCTCACTAGTTAACTCAGCTAGTTATGTCAACTGGCTAGCTAGGTGGCTAGCTGGTTAAGTCAGCTAGATATGTCAGCTAGCTAGCTAAGTAAGTCAGCTAGATAAGTCAGCTGGCTAGCTAGTTAAGTCAGTGTGTTAAGTAGGCTGGCTAGCCAGCTTGCTAGCTAGGTACCTAGCCAGTTATGTCAGCTGTTTACCCAGCTGCCTGTCTAGTTATATCACCGAGTTAAGTCAGCTGACTAGCCAGCTGG
>NW_007252666.1:3412-7900 GCF_000164805.1 Carlito syrichta
GGATACATAGATACTAGGTAGTTAATCAACTGACTAACTACCTGGCAAGATAGTGATGACAGCTAGTTAAGTCAGCTTGCTAGCCAACTGGATAACTAGTCTTGTCAGCTAGTTGAGTCAGCTGGGTAGCCAACTGCCTAGCTGAATAAGTCAGCTAGTTAATTCAAGTGGCTAGGCAACTGGCCAGCTAGTTAGCTCGGTAGTTATGTCAGCTGGATGGCCTGCTGGCTAACAGTTTAATTCAGCTAGTTAAGTCAGCTAACTAGGCACCTGGCTAAGTATGTAGATAGCTAATTAAGTCAGCTGGCTAGCCGACTGGCTGACTGGCTACCTAGTCAAGTAAGTGAGTTAGGTCAACTGGCTAGATAACTGGCTAGTTGGTTAAGTCAGGTAGTTAAGTCAGCTTTCTAGCGAGCTTGCTAGATAAGTAGCTAGATAGATATGTCTGCTTGACAGTGAGCAGGCTGGCTGATTAAGTCAACTAGGTAAGTCAGCTGGCTAGACTGCTGGATAGGTAGGAAGCCTGCTATTTAAGTGAGCTGGCTAGCCAGTCTGCTAGCTTAAGTCAGTTAGTTAAGTCAGCTTGTAAGCCAGCTGCCTAGCATGATAGTTAGGCAGTTGTCAGGTGACTAGCCAGCTGGCTAGCTAGTTAATTCACCTAGTTAAGATAGCTCATTGGCCAGCAAGTTTGCTAGGTAGTAAGGAAGTTAAATCAGCTGGCAAGCCAGGAGGCTATGTAGGTAGGAAGCTAGTTAAGTCAGCTGGCTAGCCATCAGGCTATCTACTTATGTCAGCTAGTTAAGTCAGTTGACTATCCAGCTGTCTATCTAGGCAGCTAGCTAGTTAAGTCTGTGGTCTAGCCAGCTGGCTACTTCGTTAAGTCAGCTAGTTAAGTCAGCTGTCTAGGCTGGTGGATAACTAGGTAGCTAGGCAATTAAGTCAGCTGTCTAGCCAGCTGGACAGCTAGGTAATTCAGCTAGTTTAGTCAGCTGGCTAACCAGCTGTCTTGCTACTTAATTCAGCTGGTTATGTCAATTGTCAAGCCAGCTGACTAGTTAGTAAAAAAGCTAGTTAAGTCAAATGGGAATCCAGCTGACTTCCTAGTTATTTCAGCTAGTTATGCCAGATGGCTAGGTAGGTGGCTAGCTAGTTAAGTCAGCAAGATGTGTCAGTTAGATAGTTAATTCAGCTAGTTAAGTCAGCTAGCTATATGATAGCTAGCTAGGTAGCTAACTAGTTAAATTAGCAAGTTAAGTAAGCTGGCTTGCTATGTAGCCAGCTAATTAAGTCAGCTAGTTAAGTCAGCAGGCTAGCTAAGTAGCTAGCTAGTTAAGTCAGCTAGATAAGTCAGCTGGCTAGCTAGTGAGGTCAGTTAGTTAAGTCAACTGGCTAGCCAGCTGCCAGCATGTTAGCTAGCTAGTAAGAAAGCTGGCTAGTCAGCTGTCTAGTTAAGACACCAAGTTAAGTCAGCTCACTGGCCAGCAGGGTAGGTAGGCATTTAAGTAGCTAATTCAACTGGCAAACCAGCAGGCTATGTAGGTAGATAGCAAGTTAAGTCAGCTGGCTAGCCATCCGGCATACAGTTATGTCAGCTAGTTAAGTCAGCAGGGCATCCAGCTGTCTAGCTATGTAGCGGACTAGTTAAGTCTGCTGGCTAGCCAGCTTGCTACTTTTTTACTTCAGCTAGTTAAGTCAGTTGGCTAGGCTGCTGGCTAGCTAGGTAGCTAGGAAATTAAGTCAGCTGGCTAGCCAGCTGGCTAGCTAGTTAAGTCAGCTGGCTAGACAACTTGCTAGCTAGGTAGCTAGCTAGTATGTCAGCTATCTAATCAGCTGGCTAGCTAGTTACGTCACATAGTTAAGTCAACTGACTAGCCAGCTAGCTAGCTAGGTAATTTGCTAGTCAAGTCAGCTGCCTAGACAGCTGTCTAGCTAGATGAGACACCTAGTTAATTCAGTTAAATTAACCAGGTAGTGACCTAGCTAAGTCACTTGGCTATCCAGCTGGCTACCTAATTAAGTCAGCTAGTTAAGTCAGCTGGCTAGCCAGCTGGCAAGAAGGTTAACTCAGCTAGTTAATGCAAGTGACTAGCCAACTGGACAGCTAGGTAACCTGCTAGTTTCATCAGCTGGATGGCCAGCTGGCTAGCTGGTTAAATCAGCTAGTTAAGTCAGCTGGCTAGCCACCTGGCTAAGTAGGTAGCAGGCTAATTAAGTCAGCTTGGTAGCTGACTGGCTAGCTAGTTAAGTCAGCGTGTTAAGTTAGTTGGCTAGCCTGTTGGCTTGCTAGGTGGCTAGTTAGTTATGCCAGGTGGCTAGCCGGATGGCTATCTAAGTCAGCTAGTTACTCAGCTGATTAGCCCACTGGCTAGCTAGGTTTTCTGGCAAGCTAAGCTGGCTAGTTAGCATGCTGGTCAGGTAGGTGGCCAGGTACTTAAGCCAGCTGGCTAGCTGACTGACCAGCAGGGTGGCAAGCTAGTTAAGCCAGCTGGCTATCCTACTGTCCAGCCATCCAGCTGGCTATTTAAGCCGGCTGGCTAGACAGCTGGCCAGCCCACTAGCTAGCTATCCATCATCCTAACCAGCTAGCCAGCCAGGTATGTACCTAGTTAAGTCAGCTGGCTATCCGTCTAGCCAATCAGATAGCTAGCTAGTTAAGTTAGGTGGTTAGCCACTTAGCCAGCCAAATATCTAGTCAGCTAGTTGTCAGGTAGATGGTCAGCTAGCTAGTTAATTCAGCTAGCAAGTCAGCTAACAACTCAGCTAGCTATTTAAGTCAGCTAGCTAGTCAGCTTGCTAGTCAGGTAGCTAGGTAAGTCAGCTAGCTAATCAGCTAGCTAATAATTTAGATAGTTTAGTCAGCTAGCCATCTAACTAGTCAGTTAGCTAGCTACTTAAGTCAGCTAGCTAGACAGCTAGCTATATGATAGCTAACTAGGTTGCTAGCTAGTTAAATCAGCTAGCTAATTCAGCTGGCTAGCTAGGTAGCTAGGTAGTTATGTTAGCTAGTTATGTCAACTGGCTAGCTAGTTGAGCCAGTTAATTAAGTCAGCTGAGTAGCCAGCTGCCAAGCAGGATAGCTAGCTTTAAGTCAGCTGGCTAGCCAGCTGTCTAGATAGTTAAGTCACCTAGTTAAGTCAGCTTGCTGGCCAGCAGGTTAGCGAGGTAGTTGGGTAGTTAAGACAGCAGACAAGGCAGTGGGCCATGTAAGTAGGTAGCAATCGAAGTCAGCTGGCTAGCCATCCAGTGTCTAGTTATGTCAGATAGTTATGTCAGCTGGCTATCCAGCTGTCTAGCTAGAATGCAAGCTATTTAAGTCTGCTGGCTAGCCAGCTGGCTACTTCGTTAAGTCAGCTATTTTAGTCAGCTGGCTTCCAGGTGGCTAGAGAGATAGAGAGCTAGTTATGTCAGCTGGCTAGCCAGCTGCATAACTAGTAACTAGCTAATTAAGTCACCTGGCTAGCAAGCTGCCTAGCTGGGTAGCTAGCTAATTAAATCAGCTGTCTAGCAAGCTGGCTAACTATTTAATTCACCTAGTAAGTCAGCTAGCTAGACAGCTGGTTAGCTAGGTATCTAGGTAGTTAAGTCAGCTTGCAAGCCAAGGGAATACACAGGTACTAGGTAATTATATCAGCTGGCTATACTCTTGGCTAGCTAGTGATGAAAGCTAGTTAAATCAGCTGGCCAGCCAACTGTCTAATTACATATATCAGCTAGTTGAGTCAGCTGGCTAGCCGGCTGGCTGGCTGGTTAAGTCAGCTAGTTAATTCAAGTGACTAAACAACTGGCTATCTAGGTATCTCGGTTGATACGTCAGCTGGAAGTCCAGCTGGCTAGCTGGTTAAATCAGCTAGTTAAGTCAGCTGGCTAGTCACCTGGCTAAGTAGGTAGCTAGCTAATTAAGTCAGCTGGTTAGCCAGTTAGCTAGCTAGTTAAGTCAGTGAGTTAAGTTAGATGGCTAACCGGCTTGCTAGCTAGGTGGCTAGCTAGTTTAGCCAGCTGACTAGCAGGATGGCTATCTAGTTAAGTCAGCTAGTTAAGTCAACTGATTATCTGGCTGGCTAGCTAGGTGGCTGGCAAGTTAAGCCGTCTGGTTAATAGGCTCGTCAGGTAGGTAGCTAGCTAGTTAAGCCAGCTGGCTAGCCGACTGACCAGCAGGGTGACTGGCTAGTTAAGCGGGCTGGCTACCTTACTGTACAGCCTGCCCACTTGCTATTTAAGGAGGCTAGTTATCCAGTTGGCCAGTCCACTAGTTAGCTAGCCCTTGGTCTATCCAGCTAGCCAGTCAGGTATCTGGCTAGCTAAACCAGCTGGCTAGCAGTCTAGCCAACCAAGTAGCTAGCTAGTTAAGTCAGCTGGATAGACAGATACTCAGCTAATGAACTATTCAGTTAGTTAAGTCAGCTAGATAACCAGATTGCTAGTTAATTCGACTAGCAAGTCAGGTTAACTATTCAGCTAGCTATTTAGGTCTGCTAGCTAGTCACGTTT
>NW_007252667.1:0-4771 GCF_000164805.1 Carlito syrichta
GGCTCAGGCATCCACTCACCTTGGCCTCCCAAAGTGCTAGGACTACAGGCTTGAGCCACTGTGCCCAGCAAGTATACCTCTTTAAATTTGGGGGAGATTTTACATTTCACAATATTTAGAATTTTTACCATTAGGTACATGACTCTCATTTCACACCTAATATGAAATATGTTTCATGTTCACTGCACATTTTTAATAAATAGCTCTGACACTAGAACAAAAGTTTAAGTCCATGTGTATAGTCTGGCAATGTGAGGCCTTGATTTTTCCAATTCTTTTTCTTACTGGAAGTGTCTAAGGAAGTTGAGTCATTGAAATATCTTTACTACTTTGCCTGGGAAGTTTCATAGTATGCTTTGAAGAACAATTGCCAAACCTTAGAAGGAGTTTATTAGCTAGTGAAAGATCTTAGAGTTCTAATGCTGAGGTGCTTTGCTGTTTAGCAAGAAGAACAATAGAGCTGAATACTATGTCTCTTCCTCATTTTTTTCCAAATAATAATCATAATCACATTTTAGCAAAATTAAGGAATCTCAGACATTTTTATGTGCTGATAGTAGTGGGTTGTGGCCCCAACACATCCACACACATATGTCCTGTTCCTAGAAATAGAGGAGAGGATATGAGGTCATTTGTGATGAACATTCTGGTACTGGAATGTTTTGAAGTGTTTGCTGACAAAACGCACAATAACAAAAGCATTTGGCCACCATGACACTTGTGGCTGAGCAGAGTGTTTTTAAGAAAATATTTACAGATAGTAAATCATTAAGTAATTTTATTATCTGCTTGTTTGTTTTTACAATTATACACTTTATTTTGTATTTTAATCCTTGACAGGCTGAGAGTGTTTTATTTAATTTTTCATTCTTTTTAAAATTTTGCTGTGTGGGGTACATTTCAGCAATAGATATACAAATGTTCATTATGCAGGCAAAGGTGCTGAAAAGAAAAATAACAAACAGCCCCATTACAAAGTGGGCAAAACATGTGAATAGACCCTTCTCAAAAGAAGACATATGAGCAGCCAACAGATACATGAAAAAATACTCAGCCTCACTAGTCATCAAAACAATGCAAATTAAAACCACACTAAGATACCACCCAACTCAAGTCAGGATGGCCATCATCAATAACTCAAAAAACACCAGATGCTGGAGAGGATGCAAGGAAAAGGGAACACTTCTACACTGTTAGTGGGGGTGTAAACTAATACAACCTCTGTGGAAACCAGTTTGGTGATTCCTAAAAGATCTAAAAATTGACCTGACATATGGCCCCACAATCCTCCTATTGGGACTATACCTGGAGCAGCTCAAATCACTCTCTGAAAAAGATATCTGCACATGCATGTTTATTGCAGCATTATTCACATTAGCAAAAACATGGAACCAACTGTGCTACCCATCGAAAGAAGACTGGATTAAAAAAGTGTGGTACATATACATGATGGAATATTACACAGCCACAAAGGACAAAATCATGAAATTCACAACAACCTGGATGGACTTAGAGTCTATGACACAGAGTGATGTATCTCAGAAACAAACAAATGAGTATCACATGTTCTCGTTCATAAACAGACATTGAACAATTATCATAATACTATAAGAAAGAAATTAGTGGTGGTTGGAAACTGCCAGGGAATGAGGGGCACACCTCATCAACAAGGGTACCTACATAATGAACATTTATATACCTAACCCTGAAGTGTACCCCGCATCTTCAGAATAAAAATAAATAAATAAAAATGAAAAACACAATATGCCTAGAATCAGTTGCTGAATAATAGATGAATTGAAAAGTAAATATTCTCCAAAACAAAATGGGAAAAGCCAGTACCATTGTCAGTGTAGCAGTTTTATATCTTTGTGCATCTCTTCATAGAAGACAACTAGCTGGCTTTTCATCTTCTGCATCAATTTGCTAAACATTATCTAGGTTGGCGTATAGGAAGAAAACTCAGCCTTGCACACATAGGTCAGTGGAAAAGGAGAACCTCACAGACTCCTCCAAAGGGCCCTGGGATTCTCAAGGACACTTGCATTAGGAACCCAAAGGGAACGTGGAATTGGGGAGGATGGAGGTACCACCATAGGTGAGGCTTGCTCCTGGCAGCGAGGAGCCACCAGAAAGTTAATTTACCCCAGTAGAGCTCGATAGTTAACAACATAAAGGGACTTCTAGTTTCTGGGCTTGCGACCCAAGTTGTTTAACCCCCAGTTTCCATCTCTAGGATGAAGATAATGGCAGCATCTGATACCAGATGAGGTTATGAGATTAACTGTTAACATATGTAGGACACTTCCGATGAGTATCTCACAGTAATGTGTCGACTGTTTCTGGAAGAGACTGGTCAGTAATGGAGGAGAAATCTATTGATGAGCTGTTTTCCATAAGAGACAAACCTGGCATGTTCATGACATCTTTGTTCTTCCCTTTACTGTCAGTACGTGAATGACACCACCATTTTGACCCAATGGTTCAAGCCCCAAGTTAAGAGCTTTTCTTGATGCCTCACCCCAATAGGAAACCCATGAACAAGTGCAGTTAACTTGGCCTTATAACCCCCTCATCTGTGTCCTTCCTGAACTTTCTACCTAGTCTTCTTCTGTCCTGTTTTGTCAGGACTACTGAGACTTGTCCTAACAGGTCTCAGGAATTTCTTTTGGTCAACTGGCAGTCTGTTCTTCAGCAGCCAGACTTATTTAGGTCTTTATTTTCATTTATTTTATTAAAAATTGTTTTATTTTAGGATCAGGAAGTACATGTGAAGGTTCGTTTCCCAGGTGTATTGCATGAGGGTGAGGTTTGGACTTTTGCTGAGCCTACACTCTGCCTCGGTGGTGAGCATGGTACTATAGTACTCCAGGAGTAGTTTTGCAGCCCTTATCCTCCCCCGTCTCTCCTTTTTAGCAGTGCCTTGTGTCTGTTGTTCTCATCCTTGTGCCTGTGTGTACCCAGTCTTTATTACCCACTTATGAGTGAGAACATGCAGCATTCAATTCTTTTTTTCTGTAATGATTCGCTTATAATAATGGCCTCTAGCTGCACCCATGTTGCTGAAAAAGATATGATTTTGTTATTTTTTAATGTCTGTGTAGTATTCCATAGTGCATATGTACCATGTTTTCTTTATCCACTCCACTGTCGATGGGCACATGGGTTGATTCCATGTTTTTGTTATTGTGACTAGTGCTGCAATAAATATATGAGTGAGGTGTCTTTTTCATAGAATTATTTATGCTCTTTTGGGTGTAATGCACAGAGGTGGGTCAAATAGTAGATCTATTTTTAGTTCTTGGGAAATCTCCAATTGTTTTCCAGGAGGTTGAATTAGTTTACATTCCCACCAACAGTGTACAAATGTTCCATTTTCTCTGCACCCTTGTCAACATCTTTTTTTGCTATTTAATGATAGCCATTCTGACCAGTGTGAGATGGTATCTCATTGTAGTTTTGATTTGCATTTCTCTGATGATTAGTGATGTTGAACTTTATTCAGGAACTTATATACATGGAAGATGACCTGGGAGTAACTAGCTGGACAGGAAAAAAAGATGTTCTCTATTGTAAAAGGTGCAAAGGTTATATCACATTTTACAGAGGGTGGAGTGTGGCTGCAGTTCCTCTCTACAGGTGGTATTTTCTTATTATAATGAAGTAAAGGTAAATTAAGGTAGCCAAGGGGTATGGGCATTTGTCAAGGGGTGCTCTTTTTGGTCTGAGCCATTCTGGGGCTGACTGCCTCAAGGAAGGGGATGGGGGAGTAGTCACCCTGTGAAGCTGCAAGATGTGGTCAGGAGCATGGAGAACACACATTGCTCATGGTCTCACAATGACCTGTGTGCCCAGGCATGGAGCCTGAGGTAAAGGGGGCATCCCAGGCTGGCCATCCTAAGGACCACTTTCCAGGCTCCCTGCTTGGAATGATATCCCCAGGGAGTGTGTAACCATTGAGTGTGGGCTACCCTGCAACCTCATTGGCATTTTTACCCTCCAAACTTGAGAACTCTGGCCTGAAGGTCCTAGACCACTCAGACCAGTTTATTCTCAAGATTTTGGAGGAAAAAATCAATTTCACCTTTTCCCCATACTACAGAAATGATAATTGTTGAAGCAATTCCTGATTTTGAAGGTGAAAGGACAAATTTCAAAATGGAGTTTCTCTGGTCTCCTTGAGCTCATACATGACAATAATCCTTTCCCAGAACCCTGGGCGAGACACAAGTCATTAAGATTAACATTTCCCAAAATTTGTCATTCAGCTACCAGCCCTCTCATCTGTGTGAATAAACGTCCATGACTAACCCACCCATCCATCTGGTTTTCAGAGGTATGAGAAAAAGACCTATCACCATGATGACAGCTCCTGTGAATAATTGCCTGCCCCCCTTAAAGGAAAGTTTTAAGAGCTTTCAACCTCAAGCATTAGCTGCCAAGGTTTCCTTAAGTGTCTGGCCCCCTCTGTGCAATCTTGGAGAGGTGGATCCAACTTTTTGATCTGGTCTACTTTCTTAATAAGCTTTCTTCTCTAATCTAATTTCTGTGCAATTCTTTGCATACCCATGGACCCAACTCAGACCACTGACCTAAAAGAAGAACTTGAGAGCTCAACTTGACCTTTTTTCTCATATCCAAATTTCTAGGTGACTTGGTGCATTATGCCTGATAAGGACTCACCAGATGAAGTTTTATTGTCCTATTCTTCTTTATACCAAAGTCTGTTTTCCAACCAGATACAACAAATACAACACCCAGGGAAGGAAAT
>NW_007252667.1:6004-7195 GCF_000164805.1 Carlito syrichta
TTTTTTTTAGTTGGAGTCTCACTCTGTAGCCCAGACAGGAGTGCAGTGACAAGTTCCCAGCCACTGCAGCCTGGACCTGCTGGGCTCTGGCGATCCTGCCACCTCACCCTCCAAGTAGCTGGAACTACAGGCATGTACTACGATGCCTGGCTAATTTTTTGATTTACTGTAGAGATGAGATCTCGCCAAGTTGCCCAGGCAGGTCTTGAACCTGTGGGTTCAGGCAATTCACTCACCTCAGCCTCCCAAAGCATGGGATTACAGGCTGCCTCTGCTTTTTTAAAATGTGTATAACCAAGTCACCATTCAACCCCAGTGGGCACATATTCTCAGAACTTCCAGGGGATGCATATCACAGACCTAGGTTTTGAAGTTTGGTTTAGAATAAAGCATCTTAAAATATTTTACACGGTTGGGTACCTTTTCATCAACAAATTGTCACTCCCCAAAATGGGCCTTGCACAAGTCTTTGGGAATGCTGGAGGAGTCACTGGAACCTGGAACTAGGAGCCAGCAGGGGTCCTCTTCAGTCCCACAGACTTTGTGCTTCTCTTCTGGTGATCCTGGTACATTTCTGCTGGGTCTTAAACCTTCTGCTTCAGGTTGATGGTCCCTGGTTTATTCTGAGATGGTTTTCACTTCTTGGGAAATAGTTTGGGATGCAAAAATCTGATTCTGGGGGGGCATTCTAGAATTGCCTTTCCTCTTTCCCCCCAACGGGGGGGGGAGTGGATCTCAATTGGTTTGTGTCTGCTTCATTTGCACGCGGAATTAAACTGTAATTTTCACAGGTACAGGAGAGTCTGAATTGCTTAGCTCTGAATAGAAAGAGCACTTGTTCCTGCCAGATGAAAGGTACCCCTAGGTGACAAGGGGCACAGTAGAAGTGTCTGGAGGATTGACCCATGACATATAGCAGTCTTATGGGGATTCCCACAACAAATTTAATCTAAGAAAGGCTGGTCCAGGAAACATGCATGAGAGCTGATCCCTCAGGATTTTGAGCCCTCTCAGAAGTAATAGATCTCTAAAGAGAGAACTATGACAGATAAGAGGGTGAACACAGCTCAGTGGTGAAACACTGTGGAGTCCTGCCCACAAGTAGCACACTGATCCAAACACAAGCCTCCAGGCCACAGTTTAGTGGGAATCAGTTCTCTGAAAGAGAGGATAGTCAAGGACAATGACTCC
>NW_007252668.1:0-999 GCF_000164805.1 Carlito syrichta
CCTAACTTATTGGCGGATGATGCAGACGACTACCTATCTGGTTTAACACGTTGACTGACTACTCGGTTGACTTGTTAGCAGGCTTCACAGGTCAGCCATCTAGTTGGTTGATTAATTAGCTGAGTTAATTAGTTGACTGACTAGTTGGCCCACAAGTTAGCTCATTTAACTAGTTGGCTGGCTAGTTTGCTCACCTAACTAGTTCGCTGACTAGTTGGCTGACTATTTAGCTGACTTAACTCGTTGGCACACCAGTTAGGTGGCCTAACTTGTCAGCTGACCAGTTGGCCAAAAAGTTGGCCAACTGGTTAGCTGACTTAAATAGTTGGCCGGCTAGTCGGCCGACCGGTTAGCTTACTTAACTTTTCAACCGGCGAGTGAGCCCATAGGTGAGCTGACTTAACAAGTCAGCTGGCGAGTGAGCCGATTGGTCAGCTGACTTAACTATTCAGTCAATGAGTGAGTCAACTGGTCAGCTGACTTAACTAGTTAGCCGTTGTGTGACCTGACTGGTCAGCTGACTTTAGTCAGATAACGAATGAGCCGAATGGTCATAAGAGTTAACTAGTCAGCCGGCTAATGAGCTGACCGGTCAGCTGACTTAACTACCTGGCCAGCGAGTGACACGACATGTGAGCTACCTTAACTAGTTGGCTGGTGAGTGAGCCTACTGGCAAGCTTATTTAACTGGTCAGCTGATGAGCATGCTGACTAGTTAGCTGACCTGTAGGCCTGAGAGTGAGCCAACAATTTAGTTGACCAGTTGGCTGCCAAGTGAGCTAACTACTTTGCTGAATGGTTTGCAGACTAGTGAGCCGACTATTTAGCTGACCTGATGGAAAGAGAGCGAGCCAACTAGTTATCTGACAATATTGCTGAGTTGCTAGCCAACTTGGTAGCTAAGTAACGACCTGATTTGCTAGCTGATTTAACTAGCTAGCTGACTAGCTACTTTGCTGGATAGCTGGATAGCCAGCTGACTTACAGCTAGTAAACTGG
>NW_007252668.1:2075-5703 GCF_000164805.1 Carlito syrichta
ATCTACCTAGCTAGCAAGCTGACTTAACTAGATGAAATAACTAGCTAGTCAATAGTCTAGTCTTCTGACTTAACTAGCTTTTTAACTACCTAGCGAACTGCCTAGCCAGCTGTCTTAACGAGATGACTTAAATAGCTATGCAACTGGCTAGCCAGCTTACTTAACTAGTTGATTAACTAGCTAGGCAACTGGCCAGCCAGGTGACTATACTAGCTGACTAGATATCTAGGTGACTAGTCAGTTGACTTAACTAGTTCTCTACCTCTCTAGCCACATATATAGCCAGCTGATTTAAATAGCTGACATAACCAGCAAGCCAGCTGGCTAGCCAACTGATTTAACTAGGTCACTACTTAGCCAGTCAGTTTGCTAGCCAACTGACTTAACCAGCTATCTTAACTAGCTGGCCTGTTTCTAGCCAGTTGAATTAACTAGCATACTACATAGCTAGCCATCTGACTATCCAGCTGAATTAACTAGGTAACTTCTCTAGCTAGTCAGCTGTCTAGCCACCTGACGTAACTAACAGGCTACCTAGAGAGCCAGATAGCTGGTCAGCAGACTTAACTATGTGAATAAATTAGCTCGACAGCTGGCTAGACAGTTGACATAACTAGCTAGCTACCTAGCTAGCAATCTGGCTATCCAACTGACTTAAATAGCTCTTTACCTCTCTAGACACCTGGATAGCAAGCAACTTAACTAGCTGACTTAATTAGCTAACCAGCTGGCTAGGTAACAGACATAACGATGTCACAATCTTACTAGAGAACTGGCTAGCCAGTTGACTTAACTAGCTGTCTTAACCAGCTCTCCTGCTATCTAATCAGTTGAATTAACCTGCTTACTACTTAGCTAGTCAACTAGCTATCCAGCTGAATTAACTAGGTGATTTATATAGCTAGCCAGCTGTCTATCCAGCTGACTTAACTAGCAAGCTACCTAGCTAGTCAACTGATAAGCTAGGAGGCTTAGCTAGCCAGCAAGCTGAATAGACAGCTGACATAACTAGCTAACTACCTAGATAGCTAGCTGGCTAGCCAGATGACTAATTGCCTATCTACGTAGCTATCCAGCAGGCTAGCCAGCTGACTTAATTAGATTACTTTACGAAGTAGTCAGCTGGCTAGCCAGCACACTTTACTATCTACCTACCTAGACAGCTGAATAGCCAGTTGACTTAACTAGCTGAATTTACTAGGTTAGATAGCTGACATATGTAGCTGACTTAACTCTCTATCGACCTAGCTAGCCAGGTGTCTAGGCAACTGACTTAACTAGGTGACTTAACTAGCTAGCCAGCTGACTAGCAGGCTGACCTAACTACCTAGCTACCTAGCTAGCAAGCTCGATAGCCAGCTGTCTTAACTAGCTAACTACCTATGTATTCCACTGGGTTGCCAGCTGACTTAACTACCCAGCTACCTAGCTAACCAGTTGGCTAGTGAGCTGACTTAAATAGGTTACATAAATAGCTAGCTAACTGGTTAATCAGCTACTTAACTAGCTAGTTTTCAAGCTAGGAAACTTTCTAGCCAAATGACTAAATTCACTGACTTAACTAGATAGCAAGCTGACTTAACCAGCTTACTTAAACAACTAGATACCTAGCCATACAACTAGGTTAACTAGCTGTCTTAACCATCTAGTTACCTAGCTAGATATCTAGCTAACCAGCTGTCATAACTACCTCACTTAACTAGCTACCAAGCTGATATAACTAGCTGACTTATAAGGCTAGTTTCCTAGCCAGCCAGCTGACTTAACTAGCTGAAATGACTAGCTGGCCAGATGACTAGCTATATAAATTAAGTAGCTTTTTTTTTACTTGCTAACCAGCTGGATAGCCAACTGGCTTAATGAGTTGACTTAACTACCTAGCCTGCAGTTTGCCCACTGACTTAGCTAGCTGACTTAACCAGCCACTCAGCTGACTACCCAGCTGACCTAAATAGCTGGCAACCTACCTAGCCAGCTGGCTTGTCAGTTGACTTACTTTGCTGACTTAAACTTGCAAGCTGGCTAGCCAGTTAACTAATCTAACTAGCTACCTACCTAGCCAACAGGCTAGCCAGCTGACTTAACTAGGTGAATTGAACAGCTAGCCTGCTGGCTAGTAAGCTGACTTATCTAGCTAGCTACCTACCTACCCAGCTTGCTGGACAGATGACTAAATTAGATGATTTAACCAGTTAGCCAGTTGGCTAACAGCTGACTTACTGGCTAACATCACTAGCTAGGAAGGTAACTATCTAACTGAGTTAACTAGCTAGCTACCTACCTTACCAGTTGGCTACCCGGCTCTCTTAACTAGTTGAATTAATCAAATAGCCAGCTGCCTAGTCAACTGATTTCACTAGCTCAATACCTAGCTAGCCAGCTGGCTATCCAGTTGACTTAACTAGCTGACTTAACTAGCTAGCTAACTAGCTAGACAGTTGATTTAATATCTATCTTTCTAAATAGCTACCTAGCTAGTTGGCTGACTTAAATAGTAAGCTAACCAGCTAACTACCTATCTAACAAGCTGACTTAAATAGTTTGCTGCCTAGCTAGCTAGCTGACTTAATCAGCTAGGTAATTAGTTAGCTTACTCATTAACTAACGTGCTAGCTAGCTGATTTAATCATCTGCCTTAACTCATTAGCTAACGAGCTAGCTAGCTGACTCCACCAGCTGACTTAACTCTTTAGCTAACTAGTTAGCCAGCTGCGTTATCCAACTGACTTAACTCGTTAGCTAACTATCTAGCTAGCCTACTCAAGGAGCTGACTCACCCATTTGCTAAGTAGCTAGCTAGCTGACTCAATCAGCTGACTTAACCCGTTATTTATCTAGCTAACTACCTGACTCAACCTGCTGACTTATCCCGTTTGCTAACTACCTAGCTAGCTGTGTTAAACAGCTGACTAAATTAGAAAGCTGACTTAACTAGCTGACTTAGCCAGGTGACTTAACTACTTAGCTAGCTGATTTAACTGGCTTACTTAACTCATTAGCTAGCTGACTTAAATACCTGAATTCAATATTTAGCTAACTATTTAACTAGCTGATTTAATAATTAGTTATCTAGTTAGGTAGTAGATATAAGTAGCTGACTTAAATAGTTAGCTAACTAGTGAGGTAGCTGACTTAGCTAGCTGACTTAGCTAGCTACCTTGTTAGCTAGCTGACTTAGATAGCTGACTTAACTAGTTGGCTAGCGAGGTAGATAGCTGACTTAACGAGTTGGTTATTGAGTTAGCTAACTGTTTTAACTAGTTGTTAAACGAGTTAACTAGGTGACTTAACGAGTTGGTTAACCAGTTAGCTAGGTGAATTAACTTGTTGGCTGCTGAGTCGGTCGACTACTTAGTTGGTTAAACCCATTTGCTGAGTACTCGGCCGACTTGTTAGCTGGCTTAACAAGTCGGCCGAGTAGTCGGCCGACTAGTTAGCTGGGTTAACTAGTTGACTGAGTTGTTGCCCCACTAACTGGCTCACTTAATCAGTTGTCTGGCTGGTTTCCTGACCTATTTAGTCAGCTGACTAGTTGGCCAACTAGTTAGCTGGCCTAACTATTCAGCCTACTATTTAGCTGAGCTTGTCAGCTGAAAAATGGGAAAACTAGTAGGCCGTTTGGTTAGCT
>NW_007252669.1:0-1099 GCF_000164805.1 Carlito syrichta
TGTTGGGTGGGGGAACCCAGGGCCCCGTCATTCCAAGGCAGCCATGCCCAGTAGGTCCAGCGTGGAGTTGGGGGCTGACCCTGCTCCTCTCTGGGGGCCAGGGCAGTCCACTGCCCAATGTCCCGGAAGGTTGCATTTGGGGCAAGGTCTTGATGGAGGTTTGGGGTTAGGGCAGACTCGTGCCCAATGTCCCTCCTTGCTGCACTTGAAACAGGGCCCTGGTGGGTCACGTTTGGTTTGGACGCCTCCTTTACTGTTATGGGGGCCTGTGTCTGTCCCGCAGAGAGCCTGAGCTAGCATTTGATATTTTTGTCGCCTAGCCTTTTCGTCTTGGTTGTGGTACACCCTAAAGGTGGTAGCCAAAACCTCATTGTGGGGTATTAGGGGCCCTTGATCTAGCCTTTTTAATTTGGACCTAATGTCTAGATAACTTTGAGAGAAAAAGTAAGTCATAAGGAGTTGTCGCCCATCCAGAGATTCAGGGTCCAAATTAGTAAACTGTTGGAGGGCTTTTGTGAGGCGATTGAGGAAGGTGGAAGGGTCTTCATTCTTTTCCTGGATTATTTCCTGCAGCTTTTCAAAGTTAATAGCCTTTTGCACTGCCCACCTTAACCCGGAAAGGAGACAGGTGAAAAATTGATCTCTGGCCCGGAGGCCATTCGGGGAATTATAATCCCACTCAGGGTCTTGGTCTGGGACTGCTACTGCCCCAAGGGGATGTGTCAGGGAGGTCTGGTGGACCTCATCTGCATATGTTCTTGCCTGCTCCCACACCCTTCTGCATTCTTCAGGGAGAAGAGTGTTGGAGAGGACCATGTAAATGTCATAAAAGGTGAGGCTGTAAGCCTGGAGAAGGTATTGGAATTCCTTGTTGTAGGTGGCTGGGTTCGTTGTGTAAGACCTCAGTTTTTTCTCTATTTGGGATAGGTCTGAGATGGAAAATGGGACGTGTACTCGGACAATGCCTTCAGGGCCCACCACTTCTCAGAGAGGTGCAAGAGTGGCAGGATTAGTTTTAGAGCAGGTTACGGGAGGACTGCAAGGGGGGAGGGGTGGATAGAGGCTAGGCACAGTGGGGGTAGGTGAGGCTTGGAGTGGC
>NW_007252669.1:1119-48931 GCF_000164805.1 Carlito syrichta
TTATTGTAGACCCAGATTCTCCTGGAGAATCAAGGAGGTTAAGGGTAACGCGGTACCGGGATTTTTGACAAGAAAGTTACCCAAAACTGGAGGGAGGGAAGGCTTGAAATCTCTAGCGGCCAAGGGAAAACCGATAGGTGTCCGCTGCAGTCATAAAGACCTAGGCGGGGTGTGCCCCCACCCTTGCCCAGGGCCAAAGGAGCTGCCAGACGATCAACGGCCAGTTTCCCTGGTTGTCCCAGGCAAAGTTTTAGGTTTTCAGTGTGGGGACACTTACCAATCCGAAGGCCGGTGGTGGATGTAGCATTGGCGTTCAGGAGAATGGGCGAAGGCCTTAAGGGGTGAGTCCCACCAGCACCGGGACGGGGTCCCACCTTGGGCGAGAGAATACCCGACCGAGTCACGGCACCAATGAAAGATGGTGGCGCACAGTGAGACTCAACACCCTTTAAGGCCAAGAGATTTCATGGGGATGAGTGCGGTGGCTATAGAACCTGAGAATCAGATTGCAGCATGGAGGCAGGGGTGTGGCAGCTTTTATAGAAATGTAAAGCGACCTGTCAGTTACCTATTGGTCAACAGGTGAGGTATTTTGGGGATTGGTGGGGGCTTTCGTGGGTGCGGGAACGGTGGGCATTGTTGTGGAAGAAGAACCCAGAAAGCCTTATCCGAGCCTCCATGTTAGTTTGGCCAGGCACCTTCTTAGGTGGGAGCACCATTTTAGGTGGGGGCCGTGCCTAGGCTTAGCTTTTGGATGGGACGGGTTCCTCATGGCTGGCTGGGGCCTTTCAGAGCCAGCTTGTATCCCAGGGATGAAGCCTACTTGGTCATGGTGGATGATTTTTGAGATATGTTGTTGGATCTGGTTTGCTGGAATCTTGTTGAGAATTTTAGCATCTATGTTCAACAGAGATATTGGTCTATAGTTCTTTTATTTATTAGATCATTATCTAGTTTGGGTATCAGTATGATGTTAGCATCATAAAATGATTGGGGAGCATTCTGTCTTCTTCAATTGCCTGGAATACTTTCAATAGGATTGGTATCAGCTCCTTCTTGTATGTTTTGTAGAATTCCACTTGAAATTCATCTGATCAAGGGATTTCTTTTTATGTAGGTAGTTTTCTTGTGACAGAGTCAATTTCCTGGGTTGTTACTTGTGTATTTGGGATCTCAGTTTCTTCGAGTTTCAACCTTGGGAGGTTGTGTGATATCAGAAAGTCCTCCATTTCATTTAGATTATCAAGTTTGTTTTCATACGGGTGTGCAGCGTAGTAATCTTGAACTATCATTAGCATTTCTTTAGGGTTAATTGTAACTTGATCTTTTGCATTTCTGATTGTGTTTTGTGGGGGCTTTTTCTGTCTTCTCCTTGGTCATTCTTGCTAAGTGTCTATCAATCTTGTTTATCCTTTCAAAGAAACAGCTTTTCGTTTCATTGATTGCTTTCTGTGGTATTTTTGTCTTCTATGTCCAGTACTTGGGCTTTCACTTTTGTGATCTTGATTCTTCTGCTAAAGTTAAGGTCTTGGTGGTCTTGCCTTTCTAGCTCCCTTAGGTGATTTGTTAGGCTGTTAATGTGTTTTCTATTTTCTTGATGTGTGTTTGTAGAGATATAACTTCCCTCTCACTACTGCTTTCATAGCATCCCAGAGGTTTTGGTAAGATATTTCTTCATTTTTGCTTGTTTTCAAGAACCTTTGAATTTCTGCTTTGATTTCTGTGTTGACTCAGGAGTGGTTCAGCATCATGCTGTTTAGTGTCCATGTCTTTGTGGGTTTGGGGGGAGTTTTGTTGGTGGTGATATTTATTCTTATTCCCTGTGGTCTGAGAAGGTCATGGCAGTATTTCAATCTTGTGAAATTAATGCATGCTTGATTTATGGCCAAGGATGTGTTTGATCTTGGAGTATGCTCCATGTGGTGATGAGTAGAATGTATATTCCATGGTTGTTGGGTGGAGTGTTCTGTAGGTATCTATTAAGTCCATTTGGTCAAGCATCAAGTTGAGGTTCTGGATCTCTTTGTTGAGTGTTCACCTTGATGATCTCTCTAGGGTTGTTAGTGGAGTATTTAAGTCTCCAGCTATAATAGTGGTAGAGGCAATATCTTTTTTAGTACATTTAGTAGCTGCTTTATAAAAGCTGGTGCTCCTGTGTTGGGTGCATATATGTTTTCGATGGATATTTCTTGTTGCTGGATCAAACCTTTTATCATTATGTAGTGTCCTTCCTTATCTTTTTAAATTTTTGATAGCCTAGAGGTTGTTTTGTCTGATATTAACATCATGACTTCTGCCTTATTTTGTGATTTGTTAGGCTGGAAATTCATTTTCCATCCTCTAACTTTGAGTCTGTGAGCACCCTTTGTAGTGAGATGAGTTTCCTGGAAACAGCAAAGTACTGGGTCATATTTTTTTACTCAGTTTTCCATTTTATGTCCTTTCAGTGGTGCATTTAGTCCATTTACATTCAGGCTGATTATTGAAATGTTAGAGTCTGTCCCTGTCATAATGCTCTTATGAGGGCTCTTTTGTTTTCATTTAGTTTTTGTGTTAATTTATGTGTGTGTTTTCATTTTTGCAGGTATGCTGTGTGTTCTGCTGCTTCTGTGTTTGTCTGTGATCTTGCAAAGTATATGGTCTTTCTTTTGTTTCTTGTTTCTTCTGTGCACAGCACCTTTTTAAGCTTCTCCTATAAAGCTGGTCTCGAAGCAGCATATTCTCTTAGGGATTGGATGTCTGGGAAGAATTTTAATTCTCTCTCACTGATGAAGCTTAACCTGACTGGGTAGGAAATTCTTGGTGGAAATTGTTTATCTCTGAGAACATTAGAGATTGGGATCCAATTCCTTCTAGCCTGTAGTGTTTCTGCAGATAAGTCTAGTAATTCTTATTGGTCTACCCCTTTAGAAAGTCTGAACTTTTTCCCTTGCTACTTTTAGGATTTTTTCTTTTATACCTCCTTTGTGTAGGCAAATTACTACCTGTCTAAGGATTGGTCTTCTCATAAGATGTCTTGCAAGGGCCCTCTGAATCTCTTGTGCTTGTATAATCATCTCTTTGGCCAGATAAGGGAAATTTTCTTGAATGATCTCATGGAATGTTTGTTCCAGGGTATTTTCTGTTTCTCTATTTCAGGAATTCCAATCAAACATACATTTGATTTATTTATAAAATTGCATATCTCTTGGAGAGTTTCTTCTTCTTTCTTAAGTTTTTTTCTATATTTTTAATAGATTGAGTTAATTCCATATTTTGGTCTTCCAGCTCTGAGATTCTTTCTTCTGCTTGGTCAATTCTGCTTCCCATGCTTGTCAGTTTGTCATTTATTTCTTGGAAGGATTTTTTTATTTCTGTTATTTCTAAGTACACTTTCTTGAGTTTGTCCAACTCTGCTGCAATTTCATTTCATTTTATACCTTGCATTTCTTGATTTGTATTCATTCTATCCGATGACTCTCTAATCTCCTTAGGTACCTTCTGGGTACTATTGTTCTTGGAGATAACCATTGTTTGTTCCATAGTAGATGTTTTTTCTAGCACTGACTCTTTGCTGGGGCTCTGGTTACCAGCAGTTCTCCATTGGTTTTTCTTCATTTGTAGCAATTCCCCTGTATTTCTTTTTAATTCTATTGTTCAGTGGAAAATGGAGAATCAGTCACTTCCGATATTTGCTCTACCTTTTGTGTCCTTCAGCCAGGGCTCCAGGTTTGTTCAATTATGAAGTAAGACTGGGGGTGGGGTGTTGTGCTGCCTCTACAATTTTGAGCATTTACTAGGGGATGAGGGGTGCTGCGAGGATTCAGAACCTATTGGCAGGTCATAACGTTTGCTATCTGGTGAATGGGCCAGCTGGGACTCACTCTCTGTCTCTACACAATATGACCTTACAATAGGTATGCATAGTCCCTGAGTCCAAGACAGGGTAACAGAGAGGAGAAGGAGGGGAAAAGGAAAAGGAGGAGAAAGGAAAAGAAGAAAGAATAATAGAAAGAGAGAGAAAGAAACACACACACACACACACACACACACACACACACACAAGAACCAAGAAAGATCAAAGAAAGAGAAATAGAAGATGGAAAGAAAAGACAAAACCAACCAACAAACAAAGCAACCAAATGAGATAATCAAACAAGCCCAATACCACCACCAGCCTCTTTCTTGTCAGTTCTGCTGTCTGCGCCTATTACACAGCAGTTGGCTCAGGGTAGAGGGTGGATCTTATAGGGTTCAATATTTGTTGTTACCTGTCAGGGCTTATGCACTGGGGGCAATGTTCTCTGAGGTTGCAAAGAGCAGTCCCAATGCAATGCATATATCAGTATCTGGTCTCAAGATGCAGTTCTGCAGTTATGCGGAGGCTGCCCTGTAGCACTTCTCTGCACAGGTATTAGAGTCTGCTCAGTTTTTCTGCCAGGAGCTATTTCTCCCTCCCAGCAGTTACAAGTCTCCGGATCTTGGAACCTGGTGGCAAGGCTCTGGAGTCCCATCCAGGCTTGGGGTAGGCTCTCTTCCCTCTGCTTTCCTGGGAGTCTGCCTCAGGCTCCCTCCAGCATTCCCTTTGCAGTCCTCACTGCCCGCATTCAGCTTGCTCCAGCAGATTTTCCTGAGAAAAGCTCCCAAATTGTCTGCTGCTAGGTCTACCACTTTGGTTGCATGTGTCTGTGTTTGGTCCAGTGTGGAGGTGGGGCGTCTGTCTCTTCAGTATCATGTACTTGGAGTATCCTCTCTGGGCAAATGATAGCCAATTCCAGAAGAGTGCAGAGATCACCTCCTGGTCTCAGGGTACAGGCTGTTCAGGATGCTGGCAGCTCAGAAATGGGCAGGATAAAGCAGGTTTCTGCTCAGTCCTGGAACAGATAAAATGGCAGCAGTTAGTGTTTTTTTCCTCTGGTGGGTTTCAGCTCCAGAATTCCCCACGCTTTCTCCATGTTCCCTGCTGCTAGTACCTGGTCTGTTGCCACAGATGGTGGTGTGAGCCAGGTGCCAGCTGATCCCTTCTGCCTTTTCCTGAGAGATGCCCCAGGGATAGTGGATCCTTTTGTGTGCAACGGGTGACAAATTCTGAGCAGTGGTAAATTATAACTGTTTTTGCAAGGGGCCTCCGGGTGTTTGATCCCATGTCTCCCTTCAGCTGAACATTCGCTCACCCACTTGCACACACAAACAGATGCAGATTAATTTTTTTGTACACTCACCCATGCAGGGATTCTCACTCTCTGATCAAATCCAAGCCATCTTGCCCCCAATCTCTTATTCTATTCTTAAGTGTGATTATATTTTAGAAGGAAATGCACCATTAGTGTTACAATAAAAGACAATGGGAAAATTCTACACAGATGATTTGTTTTTTGTTTTTTTTTTAGTTGGAGTCTCACTCCGTCACCCAGACTGGAGTGCAGTGACACGCTCCCGGCCACCGCAGCCTCAACCTGCTGGGCTCTGGCGATCCTTCCACCTCAACCTTCCAAGTAGCTGGAGCTACAGGCATGTGCTACCACACCCAGCTAATTTTTGATTTATTATAGAGATGGGGTCTCACCAAGTTGCCTGGGCGAATCTATGAACCAATGGGCTCCCAAAGCACTAGGATTACAGGCTGAGCCACCGAGCCCGGCCAATCTGTATTTTTTTAATTTGCATTTTAGTTCTTTGAATTCAAGTAGTACATGTGCAGACTTGTTACATGGGTAAATTGCATGATGGTGAAGTTTGGATTTTTATTAAACCCATCACCTAAATAGTAAACATGGTACCCAACAGGTAATTTTTCAGCCCTTACCCTCCCTCTCCCTGCACAATTTAGGAGTCCCCAGTGTCTGTTGCTATCATCTTTATGTCTCTGTGTACCTAGTCTTTAGCTTTCATGTTCACTTATGAGTGAGGACGTGGTATTTGGTTTTCTGTTTCTGAGTTAATTTGCTCAGAATAATGGCCTCCAGTGGCATCTATGTTGCTGAAAAAGACATGTTTTAATATTTGTATGGCTCTATAATGTCAATGGTGAATATGTACCACACTTTCTGTATCCAATCCACCACTGATGGGCATCTAGGTTGGGTTTCATGACTTTGCTACTTACACAGCTAATTTAAATGAAATTTCTACAGGCATTAGTGACTCACATCAATTGCATTATGTTAGGTGTACACAGTAACACTACCATGTCTATCTATTATCATTCACCTCCTATCAATTATAATTCACCTTTCAACTAAATTCTCCTGCTATTCCAGCATAGATGAATCGCCTCCTTCTCTCATCTATGTCTGAAACTCAGAAACATACAGAGGGAGGGATTGAATGACACATCGCACATTAAAAGTAGGGTAGTTTCTTATCTCCATTTCTGGTTTCAACTCTAACATCTGTGGTCCATTGTGCTTTCATTACATTGTAGCTTTTTCTTTCCCCAAATCTCTTTACCCTCAGACAACTATCACCTGAAGAAATAAGGAAACAAAGCCAGGAATATGTGACTCCCCAAGCAATGTTCTTAATGAACTTGTTATTCTGGCCCTTTTTCCCCCACCGCTTCTGCCCTCTGACATCAACTTTGCCCATACCACTGTCCTCTACACAGACACTCCTACATCCCGGGTTTCATTGGCTCTCTCCATATTCCCCTAGAGCCACCTTCTTCTGTGGAGAAATCAGGCTTCTCATACCATTGTCCATGAGGCATACTCATTGTCAGTTCTTGCAGGCCACTGACCTCACCTCAGCCACTCCCAAGTGATACCAGATGACATCTGGACACACCAAGGCAGCAGGAGATTAATACCACTGATACCCCAGAACTCTTGCCTAAACCTGAAGACTTCACATGCGTTTATTGTTGTTCACATCTACTTATGTCAACTACCTGTCTGTCTGCCCCGTTACACAGTGAGCTATTCCACCAGGACTGTATCTCATTTATTTAAGAGTAAGTGTGTCTAGCACCTAGTGGACTGTGCATCTATCACCATGACTGGTATATAGCATCTGTTTATTTATTTTTAAAAAAAAAAAAATATAAAGAAGGAATTTTAAAAAGGAAGTAGAGAGGAAAGGGGAAAGAAAAAAAGCTGACAGCAAATTTAAGGAATAGGTACTTATTTGAACAGTCTTGAAGGCATCCCAAATCATTTCTCCTTGAAAATTTTACTCTTTTACCATTCTCTCCCTTCTACCAAGCATTTGCGGCCTACAGACAGTGACACAGGAAATTTCACTCTCTCTTATCCCCTAACACCCAGCTTCTCTCCACTTCCCTCCATCCCAGACCCCATTTCCTTTATGTGACTGTAAAATGATAACACTCTCTTTAGCTCCATCTATTTTCCCAGCACCTCTTAACAGCCCAAATTCTCTGGGATATTTTATGATCTGAGCCCTTCCTCAGGATTCTAGGCCCATCATAATCTGCACTGAGTGTTGAAACCCAGCTCAAGGATAAGAAAAGATCACATTATAGACTATCCACATAACTCACAGAAGCTGAAGTGTTTGAGGGTGACAAGGGGCTTGAAGATACAAGATTTTCCAGTGTTGACATCTGAAGCTTTCATATTTTTTACTATAAACCCCGACTTGTACAACAGAGGACCCCAAAATACTCATATTTTATTTATTAAAAATTGTGTAATTCTTCTCGCATGTTTTACCATTAGTCACCATTGCTCAAAAGAGTGTTTGAACTCATCAATTTTATGCCTTTTAGTGCTTCTGCCATTTTTTGCTTCACCTCTTCCACACTGGCAAAATGTTTCCCTTTGAGGACCCTTTTCATCCAGGCAAAAAAAAAGAGGTCACTCCGGGAGATTTTTGGCCAAAAACTGCTGAACACTCAGCATGGTGTGGGCAGGTTTTTTGTACCCAACATTAAATGGGCAAATTTGATGCAAGAAACTTCAAAAAAAATTCACTGAAGATGAACGCACCTTCTCACAACAACTCTAGCTGGTACACTAATGTCAATGGGTTCCTAAAACACCTAGCAAGGGCAGCCTGTACGACCAAGGGCCCGCCCACCAAAAGAGAATATCTTTTGGGGGTTTCCCCCTGTGTAGAGTGACAATTAACTCATTTTACAGCATGTTTCCTGAATGCAGTTTAAGAAATATGACTTAATTTTTAAAATTGATTATTGATGACTGATGGTGGAAAGGAAGGAGGAACCAGTAGAGATGCTTGGTACAAAAATCTTTCAAGAGCCTTTTAATAAGTTTACCAAGCAGTTTCTATTCACTGGGATACAAATAGGTCTTTTTTCCCTTCTCAAGTCTTTGTTTTCTACTATGCTACACTGACTCTCCTTTGATAACCTCTCAAGTGTGTTTTTAATGAATATTCTAATAATTTTCAGGGATTATCCCATACTGTCCAGTTGAATATAACTCAGTATAAGAATCTTAACTCCTCCTCCACACACAGCCAAACCCTCTCCTATAGGACTGCGTGAGAAACAGACATGGTCAGCTCTATCACTCATTCCCAGCCTCCTCTCCATTGTGGGACCCCTTCCTTCTCCACTGTGTTGGGGCTAGGATGAGGGAAAGGAGAAAGAGGCAATCATCTCATATTTGACTGGTACTGTTGGTGTCTCTTGATGGTCCCATTCCCTTGCTGAAGGATAAGGACTTTCTCAGCAGAAAAATGATTGACTTCCTCAAAGAGCCTTGGAAAGGATAACCTCACAGCACAGCGACCAGACCTGATAAATCTGCCCTCTTTAACACTCCTCTGCACTCTCAGTCCCTCTCGTAAACCCACAGGGTTCTTCGCTTTGCCAGCCACACTCCAAAAAGGACCATGTCCACACAGCTCATGCCTAATTGCCCTTGAAGCTGTCCACTTGGCTCAGGAAATCTCATGAACTCTGGCTACGTCAAATATCAGGGGAATGGCTACTTCTTCTTCCACCACTCCCCTTCCAATTTTCCCATTCTAATTCCTTTTCTTTCTAGAATAGCCATAAAGAACTGTTAATTGCATTTGAAACATGAAATTTTAGTCTCCTTGCTTTTTTAGGCATCTCTCCATTCTGCAATTTGTCCCCTTGAAATGCCTATCACCATTACTCTAGTGGAGTGTGGGAAGAATATCTTGTTTTCCTCCCCCATTTAAAACTGTAAGAGAAAATCCACACCATTCTATTTTGCTTTGGAAACTTTGGGTCACTAGCTTACTAATCATGTACTCTATAACAGACTGAAGAATAATAGCATTGTGGCACTTTTAACCTCTCTTTAAAGGTGGAGGGCTCTTAGTGCCTGTTGTCTACAAATTGGAAGTTATTTTTGTCAAATCTCAATAAAACAAGAAAAGATTAATGTTACTTCCTCATACAGACTCGGTATATATATTTGTGGTGATGACAAGAGCTGTATATCTCCAGATGATAAGCCTTAATGAATGGGAAGTTTATGACCCAGATGACAAATTAGAGACAAATGTTTTTAAGTAAGCAAATAAGTTTGGGAATTGTGTAGCAAAGATCTCTAAAAATCTTCTCCTCCATTAAAGCACCAAGAAAACTTGCAAAAATTATCAAAACAAACTTTGGCAAAACTCTGAACATTTACCAAAGGCTTGCAAAAAATATTAGACGTGTTCATTTCTGAAAAGTAACTGAACATTGGTAAGAACAGTGAGCTTAGCCAGGCTGGGTGGCTCAGCCTGTAATCCCGCGTTTTGGGAGGCTGAGGTGAGTGGATTGCCTGAGCCTGCAGGTTCGAGACCCGCCTGGAACTTCGCAAGACCTCATCTCTACAATAAATCAAAAAATCAGCCGGACATGGTAGTGTGTGCCTGTAATTCCGACTACTCGGAAGGCTGGGGCGGAAGGATTGCTGGAACCCAGCGGGTCGAGGTTGCAGTGGCCGGCAGCGGCCACTGCACTCCAGTCTGGGTGACAGAGTGAGACTCCAACTCAAAAAAAAAAAAAAAGAACAGTGAACTTGGTGACATTTTAACTTGTCCTCTTCCTGCCCTCAGTGTTGTAGTTTTGAACGCTAAAATCCTAGAGTACACTAGAGGGAACATAGCAGGTCTGGAACTCACCAAAAACCCCATGTCCAAGGAATTGTCATTTTCTGCCTATATGGCAATTTAATAACAGAAGAAACTAGATTATTTAGAAATATTTTTCAGTAATCAATGGGTCAAAGAAAAGCCACAAGGAAAATTAGGAAATATTTTGAGATTAATAAAATTAAAATATTTAAGGAAATACTTAGAGATGAATAAAAATTAAAACATACATGCCAAAACTTATGCGATGTATCAAAACAAGTGCTCAGAGGGAAATATACAGATTTGAATGTCTATAACGAAAAAGAAGAAAGAATCCCAAATCAATAACTGAAACTTCTACCTTAAAATATTAAAAAAAGAAGAGCAACCTAAACATAAAGCAGAAGAAATGAAGTAATAAAAATTAAGTTCAACTTAGGGAAGTAGAGGCGAGATGATTGCCTGAGTCCAGGGGTTTGAGACCAGACTGGGCAATAGGGCAGGACCTCGTCTCTACAATAAATTTAAATAATTAGCCAGGTATGATGGTGTGTGCCTGTAGTCTCAGCTACTTGGAAGGCTGAGGCAGAAGGACCACCCGAGCCCAGCAGGTTGAGTTTGCTGTGGCTGTGAACATGCCACTGCATTTCAGCCTGGGTGACAGAGTGAGACTCAGACCAACAAAAAAAAAGTAAGTTCATAGCTGCATTATTCAGAATAACTAAAACTTGGAAATAACCCAAATGTCCATCAGCTGATGAGTGGTTAAATAAGATGTGGTGTGTCCATAACATGGAAGATTATTCAAGCATAAAAATGGAGTACTGATACATACTACAACATAGATAAATCTTGAAAGCAATATGCTAAGCAATATAAAATAAACCAACCCAAAAGGCCTTACCTTAAATGATTCCATTTGTATGAAGTGTCTAGAATAAGCAAATTCATAGCAGCCAAATGTAGATTAGTGGTTGCCAGGGAGACAGTGGGGGATGGGGACTGACTGTCATGGGTATAAGATTCCCTTTGGGGGAGATAAAAATGTTCTGGAATTAAACAGAGGTGACTTCTGTACAACTTTGTAGATATCCTAAAAACCACAAAATTCTACAGTATAGAAAGGTGGATTTTATGATTTGTAATTATATCTCAACAAAAACGAAAAGATAGCTTTTTCTATCTAACTTCTCTCATCTTTCCTAAGTATGACTCAGATGAGTATGGCCAAGTAGACATTGTTATAATGATGAGTCTTGAACTGGCAATTAGCTCTCATCAGTTGGAAAGGAAGACTCATCATTGGCATATAAGTTGTATGGTCCAATAAAATGTACACAGTGAGGCAAACCTGAAAAGCTACATGCCTATTTAGATAATGCCAGTTAGCATTAGTTAGTCAAGAACTTCTCCTAAGATCATTTATTCAAGCTGGTCTCTGTGTTTCTATAACATTCATGGGTCACTACACACCTCTCTCCTTAAGATGGTGCTTCTGGCAGCGATGACTATTGTGAAACTGACCCCATAGTCAATGCATATCTGCAAAAGAGCAACCCTTTAGTTCTAAGTGAAGATTAGGAACATTAGGGTGTTGAGACATCCATGAGAGACAGTTAGGGACAGAGCTGAAGGGAACCCGACAGAACATGATCTGTATTTCCTGAAGAAATACAGAGAAATCTCTTACAGATGGTTACTGAATATCTTTAATTTTGAACTTATCAAAACTATGATTGAGTTTACCTTTCCAATGCTCCCCACCAGATGATTCAAGATTTCACCACTTTGGCCACAAATGGACTTTTTCCTTGCTTCTAAAGAATCACAAAATATGTTTAATAAGTGCTAACTTAAAAAGGGGGTCTGTAATCCCAGACAGGTTTAGACAAGGCTCACAGAAATGGAGGCACTTCCTGGGAAGCAGTCATCTTTCCTCCCTTGGTGTTTGTGGTCTGTGTTAGACAAGAAGCTCCTGAGGGCTGAGACGGGGGTCTCCTTTGCTCCCTACTATATTCTCACTACCATTCAGTTTGCCTGACACATGATTTATGCTCCACAGAAGCTATATGAATGAAACATGTAGAAATGAGGAACTTCAGTGAGAGGAAATACCAGGAGTGAGGGTATGGGTGACAGTTAAAAAGCTAAGGGCTATCTCAGTTCAAGCCGCTATAACAGAATACCACAGACCAAATGGTTTAAAAACAACAGAAGTTTATTTCTCACAGTTCTGGAGGCTAGAAGTCAAAGATAAGGGTGCCAGCATGGTCAGGGTCTGGTGGGGACCTGCTTCTAGGTCCTCTTCCTGTCAACTTCTCATTGCATCTTCACGTGGCAGAAAGGGGATGAGAGAGTTATCTTGGGACTCTTTTATAAGGGCACTAATCCCATTCAGGAAGGCTCCACACTCATTACCTAATTATCCCCCAAAGCCTCCACCTCCTAATATGACCAAATTGGGAGTTAGGGCTTCAACATATAAATTTTGGGGAGAACAAACAGGGGCTCAGGTCAAATGCCAAGCTTGTGGAGGACAGATAGTTGGTAGGTTTCTCCTACCAGGTTCTCAGACCAGAGACAGATGGACTTTTCCTGAGGTCAGAGTTTCCTGGAAGTAGCCTTTGGGTCAGAGGTGCCCTCCCTTGAGTCTGACACTATCCCAGGCCTAGCATCATGACAAAGCTGGAAAACAAAAGGCTATGTTTTCCCCACACGCTTACTATGAAAGTATTTCATTTAAATTGTCATAAATAATAATGTGTATTATTTTTAGCCTGCTTTAATCATTGGTAAATTAGTCATGAACTTTTTTAGTAAGACAGAAAATATGAATAAGCTATATAATTTAGTAGAAAAAAATTTTAACTAAAAAGTCACTAAATTTTTGTTGTGTTCTTGATGATTATTTGTACTTCAATGTGTAGTACAGGCCGGGCTCAGTAGTTCAGCCTGTAATCCCAGCACTTCGGAAGGCCAAGGTGAGTGGATTTCCTGAGTCCGCTGGTTCAAGACCAGTCTGGGCAACTTGACAAGATCCAGTCTCTATAAAAATCAAAAATTAGCCAGGGGTGGTAGTGCACACCTGTAGTTCCAGCTACTTGGAAGGCTGAAGCAAAAGGATCTCTGGAGCCCAGCAGGTTGACGCTAGGGTGGCCGTGAGCATACCTCTGCACTCTAGCCTGGGCGATGGAGACTCCAACTCAAATTTTTAAAAAGTATAGTACAAACAGTAAATTCAAGATAAAAGTCTTGAATTTACATAAACAGGCCATACTCAAACTTCATATATTATCAGGTCTAATACATTTCTCTACTCATCAAAAATCAATTCAGTTCTATCTCTCTTCCCCAGGGACCTCAAGAGTGACTTCTGGAAATCAAGATCTTCTTAGAGGTCTCGCTGCACCCAGACAGGGTCTTACTCTATTTCTTCACTTTCCCCTCTACTTCTTTCATCACAATAGCTCAAGAAGATAGTGACCCATGACATTTGAACATGTGGAAGGCTTTGGGTTGCACTCAGGGAGAAGGGAGGTTAAAACCAGAGACTATAGCCTCAAGTCCAAAGAGGTTATACACAGTTGTACTACAGCATTGAGCACCTGATATTTGACTATTTGACTGGACATTTACTAATGTGTGTATTAACATTTCCATCTCTCTTTCCTGACAGATTGTGGGCTCCATTATAACAGAATTCCTCCATGTATGCCTTCTTCCTGGAAAGCCCAAGGGGCAGAGCCTGCATTAAAAACCATGAGCTGAAGAAATGCTGCTCGGAAGGTGGAATGGCAACCCCCCAGAAATCCTGAATGAGACACAGCTAGACAGACATCAGAACTTCCTGGTTCCCTCTTATTGGACATCTTGGTGAGTGCACAGGAAGTTGATAAATGGAAGGCCCCAGGCATGTGCCAGGTGCCCCCTCCCTGGTTGTGAAAGCAGCTGCATTCCCGGGCTGTGCATCACACACCCTGTGCAGGATAAAAGTGCTCCTGGCCTGGGCTTCTCATCCACAGTCTCCTCAGGAACAGCCTCTCCTGTTTCTTCTGCACTTGGTGAGTGTCCAGCAGGGGAAGAGACTCAATCTGGGATACTGGAACAGAAAGCTAAGGTCATAGCAGAAGAGAGGGAAACAGAGAGGTCTGTAAAGAAGACCCAGAGATAGGACCTGAGGGAGGGAGGTACTATGGGAGGGATGTGGGACTTGGCAGAATTTCTATGGCTGACACACAAGCTCATAATTGCCTCCTAAATGGGTTCATTCCCTAGTGTTCTTTAGAAACAAACCATGGATGCCCAGTTAGACTAGCAGCAATCTGTCCTGGGTGGAGAGCAATGTGAGAGGCATCTGACAGCATCCCACCAGCTCCAAATCAGCTTCTTTTGCCCTCCTGCAACTCTTGGTCCAAGAGGCAGCTGGTCTTAGAGTCTGGGAGATAACAGGCTGTAGATTCTGAACTGACAAGTGGCTTTGTTTTGTCCAGGGCAACTCAAATCCTGCCAAGATGTCCTGCCAGCAGAACCAGCAGCAGTGCCAGCCCCCACCCAAGTGCCCCTCACCCAAGTGTCCCCCAAAGAGCCCAGCACAGTGCCTGCCTACTGCCTCCTCTGGCTGTGCTCCAAGTCATGGGGGCTGTGGCCCCAGCTCCGAGGGCGGCTGCTGCCTGAGCCACCACAGGCCTCGCAGGTCCCACCATTGCCGGCTCCGGAACTCCGACTCTTGTGGCGGGGGCAATGGTCAGCAAGGAGGGGACTCTGGCTGCGGGCACAGCTCTGGGGGCTGCTGCTAACCTGGAACCTGATGCTGAGACAAGTGATTTTAGAGGAAACCAACGTCCCAAGGGCCATTGAAAAGTCTCATCCCGACACATCCTTACCCAGTTACCCCGTTCTGGCTTTTCACAGGTTGAGCTGAGGGCTTCCTTTGTAGGGTCTGAGCCCACCCCAGGAGAATCTTCCTGCCTCCCATCCAGGATTTCAATTTCCCTCGCTCCTGCACCTGCCTTGGATTGGTAGTGCCTGTGCCTGGTCCTTTCAAAAAATAAAGCTTCTTGTTCTCATCACCACCGGTGTTTTACATGTCATTTCACTCTGTATCTTCCTTCAGTTCCTTGGCCAGCAGAGCCCAACTTGAGAGGCTGAACCTTAACACTTCACCAGAAAGAATAGCAGATTTGATCCCCTCCATTCATGAAAGGGAGTAGAAGAGTTTTCTGTTGGATGAGAGGGAGAGAAGGATTCAGGTTGTGTTGGTTTGAGACCCTGCAACTCTCAGTGCACAGACTGCCATTTTCTGGGAAACCTGAGAGGATGCTGACACAATCAGGGAACTTACAGTGTGTGATATGGAACTTCATTTTAATAAGCTGTGTCTGAGTTTTAATTTTAAAAACAGGAAATCAGGAAGCGAAGAAACACAAAACAGGCAAAAGAGGAGCTGAATCAACAACGGAAGAAGGAGATGTAAACCACGGGGAGGAAGTTTAACTCAATGACTCTATAAAAATCCAGAGAGAGGGATGAAAACTGAGAAAACTGTTTAAATTAATGAGATCCCAGAGCAGAGATGTGACCGGAAGTTTAGTCAATGAGATGATTGTAGTATATATGATATAAGAATTTTAGAAAAAAGAAAATATAATTTCTGGCATTATAAACAGATATAATCAAAAAAGCAAACATTTATTAATTTTATAAATCCGCACTACCTTGATATCAACACATGGGAGTCACAGTCTAAAGGGAGTCTCATGTCTTGGCCTAAACTGTGACACTCAGATGATCCCGAAGTTGAATAATATTTCCTTACATGAACTAAGAGTAATATCTCATTCTGAATGCCAGAAAGTCAGAGAAATGTCACCAAGCTCAAAACAGAGTCAAATTGCAAATATTAAGAGAAACTGATAACAGGGACTAAGTAAAACAGGCAGGGGGAATAAAAAACAAAAATCTATGAACAACCTTATAAACCCATTGGATTAAAAAAAATTATCAAACCCTGTAAATATATTCTTTAAATTTAGGCTTGAAATTGTTTAATATCTGATATGATATTGAACAATTTTAATGTAAGATATGCACCAGCAGGTGTAAAAAAAAAGGCATTTGTCGAAGTAGGAGTCATGGCTTTGTCCACCCATTTAAGTTTGGCTTGAAATCACTGATGAGTTCTCAACCAGGGGCAGGAACAGTGTAAGCCACAGTGAAGGGGATGGAAGTCCCGGTCCCCAGGTGAGAGTGTGCCATGCCTGACACAGTCCATGGAACTTAGCACCCAGGATGTGAGAGAGACCCACACACAGGCCTAGTTGCTCTGTGCAGACCTAGAAATGGCACAGCACAGGCTAGACAGAACTGGGGAGTTAGAGCACGCCTCCTGACAGGGGTTGCAGAATAAGGCTTGTAGGTGCAGAGCACCACACTCCACCACTCTAAAGAAATGACAGAGTTCTGGCTATGGTTGAATCTAATATGAGTGAAGAAGAAAGGGAGCAGGATCAACAAATAACATACCTTGCTGAAACTTCAAAGAGATCTTGGGAAGCTAGAAGTAATAAAAGGACTTTTTAATGATGGAAACTCCCAAAGGAGAATATCCAACAGTAGAGAAAACAGTTTCTCCCAAATCTCATCAAGGCGACACCAAGTCCTAAGGCCTGGAACACATTTTTATTGAGCATCTATATGTGCTCCGTTGTAGGTACTAGGAATACAGTGGGGAATCAAAAGAGAACTCATATTTAAAAGGAGTCCAAGGCAGACATTTCCCAATTTTATGTACAATGCAGAGTGAAACACGGTAACCCTCTCCTCAGCTGACATTTCAACCTGAGGAGACACTAGTGCTCATTTAATAAACCCAGAGAAAACACTCAGCCTAGGCAAAATATAGAGGCTTTGAGGTAGTGACTTTGGTGTGACGAAAAGGAACATCAAGTATTTGCTAGGTTCCACACCAAAGCAACAGCCCAGAAAGGAGAGGGGATAAATTGTGAATACTAATGGAACAAAGTTATTGCACAAGTACCCCTTTGTCCTCATATCCTTCCCCATCGCCTTTCTTCCTTCTCTTCACAGCCCCAGTGAAAAATCCTCTTCTCACAGATGCTCTTTTCTTCCCATGAATATTACTTATATCACCACCTACAAGGGATTTCATTAGCCATAGGCCTCCTTGTAACAGAATAGTCACACAGTTGTCATCAATATTTATTTAAAAATAATGCTTTGTATGGGGGTAGGATTGGCAGTTGAGGGAAAGGAGGGGCACACCTCATCAACAAAGGTACCTGCATAATGAACATTTGTATACATAATCCTTAATAATACCCCACATCTTTAAAAGAAAGGAAAAAAAGAAAGAAAAATAAAATAATACTTTGTCATCATTGTAATTAATACCTGTGATGTAAAGGATTTGTCCCATTCTGAGATGTGGTGTTTCAGAGGGCAGTTGTTCTCTAATGTTAAATAAAATGCAGTGGAAGCCATAAAGGACAAACATATGGACTTTACAGCAACTTGGATGAATTTAGAGTCTATTATACTCAGTGATCTATCACAGAAACAAAGAACAGACCACGCCATGTTCTCACTCATAAGCGGACCCTGAACATTTACCATAATACTATAAGAAAGAAATAGGTAGTAGTGGGATAATGCCAGGGTGGGGGAGGGGGACACAATATCAGTAAGCGTACCTGATTTCAAACAAGACAAAGTGGGGACCAAAGGAAGGCTCAAACTTTAACTGTACTATGACCACTTGTATACCTAATCCTGAATTGTACCCCACATCTTTTTTTAAAAAAATTATAGCCTGACTTTTCCTTAAATAAATAAATATTTTTAGAAGTACACACACACGCAAAATAAAATGCAGTGGAAAAATACTACATAGCTTATGTAATTTCCAAAACGCTTGTTCAATTGCTTGTTCACAAGCTTCCCTATTAACGGCCTTGTCATCACCGCATCAAGGAAGCATTATTCTCAGCTCTGCTAATCTCCCTTAGACACCTCAGTCAACTTGGATCACTTCCTCCCCTCAACTGCTCCTAGAGCGCTTAGAATGAATTTCACAGTCACTAAGACACTAACACAATGGTCCTCAGATGTATTTTAGTTTGCAAACCACGTCATCATGGCTTCCGTCAATTTCTTGTCTCTGTCTCTGATTGTGTCCTTCACATCTTTGGTCTATTGTGCTTCTATCACTTTATAACTGCCTCCCACTCCCAGATACCAGGGTTACCTGGGGGAGCAGGATTCAAACTCAGGAATGTCTGACTCTAAAATGAGTGCTCTTAACAAACCCATGATTCTGCCCCCTCCATTTTGTGTTAGATCCTCCCAGGATTCCTCCTGGTTCCATTCTTCCTTTAGCACCAGCATAATCTCTTCTCCCTGGTGAAGACTCCCTGAGTTGTATGAGCACCTCTTGCCATCTTGGCTGGCTGCCCACAGACAGATTAAGGCTCTACACCTCTGCTCCTGCTACTTGTACAGGTACTGTTGTCACAGACCAGTGATCTCATGTTACTTTTCACCCCCAAGTGACAGCAGGTGGTAACATCTAAACACATTCTCTGCCTCAGAGTCACTCGAGGCAAAAGGAGACTGATATCCAAAGGCTCTGCCCTTGTGTCTGAGGACTTTCCTCATAGCCATATTAGCCTTGCCATATTGGATCACACTTAGCTTGTTATTCGTCTGTCTGCCCCACTACTCTGTGAGCTACTCAAAAACAAGAACAAATTTTACTCATTTCTAACACTCTCCTGTGTGCAACAGAATGCATGGTATGTCATATCAGTACAACACATTTTGTTTGAATAATTCAGTAAATGCATAAGTGAATGAATGAAAAAATTAAAATGATAGGTCTGAAGGTAGGCCAAGTTGCAGGTATTTGAAGAGTCCTGTGACATTCCTCACAGGAAAACTCTTGGTGTCTGTCCAAGAAGATACGAGGAACCTAGGAATGGAGATTACAAAGAGCTGTCCAGCTCAACAGATTCTAAAGAAAGAACAGAAGGAGGGAGTGAAGGGAGGAAGGAAGGAAGGAGAGAAGGAAAAGGAGAATGGGGAAAGGGAGGAAGAAATGAAGGAGGGGGAGGGAGAAAAGGAAAGCGGGAGGAAGAAAGAGAGGGAGGGACAGACAGAGGGTGGAAAGGAAGAGGCAGGAAAGGAGGGGAAGAAAATAGAGTAAAAGAAAAATAAGAGTTGATAGGCCTACGGAAGGTATAAAAGGTAACTATTTGGACAACTTGGGGGCTTCCTGAATCCCTTCAATCAGGAAAGTTCCTCTCCTTTCCCCTTTCCCTCACAGCCATCACAACACAGAGGGCTTCACACCTCCCTGAGATAGGTGCCTATGTCTCTATCAGGGGCATGAGGACAATACTGAGAATCAGTACCAGTGCACCTCAGCTCAGAGTTGAGGCATGATGCTCACACCCTCCAAACTCCCAAGTATTCTTCCCCTCCTCGTGGGATTTCATCTTTTAAGAAATTCCAATAGGAGATTTTTGCTGTTGCAGGGATCTCATCCTCTCTGATCTTCAACACCCCCTCTTTGTAGCTGCTGAACTCCCACATCTGAGGTGCTATATTTTAAAGGTGTATGACTTCATGAATCAAAGACTCTCCCTTTCAACTCCACCAACCTGCCCTTTCCTCATGTTTTGTACTCAGACCCTGCCCATTCATCCTCCCTTTTTCTCTTCTTTTCCTTCTTCCCTTCCTTCCTCCCTTGGTTCAATCCTTCTTTCTTTTGAATCTGTTGAGCTGAACAGGTCTTTCTAATCCCAACTCAAATTGCTGCTTAGTGGTTCCACCACTCTTCAACTCTTCTAGTCCCAGCACTGACCTGCAGGGTATGTCAGACTTGGAACAATTCAAAAAGAGAGATGGATTTCTGATCACCAGGTGTACCCTCTAGCCACTGAAGACCTCAGGCAAAGTGAGGTTTGGGGACATAAAACTTGTTGGGATCAATAACTTATGTAGCATTTCACAACCTCCTTGACCATGAAACACTGATATCTCGGAGTGATTAATAGCACCAAGAAGGAAGAGTTCTCCTTGGAATTGCATTACTGATTGACTGATAGTGAAAAGGCAGAAATACCCCAGAGAGACCCTTAGAACAGAGTTCTTCAGAGGCCTTCCAGCTGCGCAATCTAGACTAAATGAGCTACAAGAAGAAACACTTTTATTTTACTTTCAGCCACTGCCTTTTGCTGTGCTGTATTGGATCTCTCTTAATGATACTTGGGACAGATTTCATAGCTATATAAAGGATCTAAAAACCAGTCCAGGCTGGGCGTGGTGGCTCACGTCTGTAATCCCAGCACTTTGGGAGGTGGAAGCGAGAGGATTGCCTGAACTTGGGGGTTCCAGGCCAGTCTAAGCAATATGGTGACGCCTCGTCTCTACAATAAATCAAAAAGTTAGCCAGGTGTGCCCGTGGTTCCAGCTACTTGGAAGGCTTAGACAGAAGGATCACTTGAGTCCAGCAGGTGGAGGCTGCACTAACCATGAGCATGCCACTCTAGCAGGGGTGATAGAGTGAGACCCTGACTCAAAAAAAAAAAAAAAATAGTCCAGTTCAATAGGATTCAGTATGCAATTACAATCTCAAATATTCTCCCACCCCAGAAGGGAGTCCTGCTGTCCTGTAGCCCTCCTATAGGAGATGGGAAGCCACATAACTCTCTCCCACTCTGAAAAAGATAATCTAATCATCATCTCTCTTGTCCACACACTGGATCAGGTTGGAGGGATGAGTATGGGGTCAGCATGCCAGACCAGCTCTGCCTCTTTGAGTAAGTTCTGTGGTGATGAGTCTGAGATTCTTCCTAGTCCCTCTTTAGACAATGAGGTGCTTGAATTCTTTTGTTAGCTTTTCCACTTTAGCATAGCAAGAAAAATCCAAAAATATTTTTAAAAGAAAAAGAAAAATTCCGCCTACCGCTTAGATCTTTCTGGTTCATTCTTTATGGTCATGGATAGGTGCTACATATCTCAAAATGCAAAAAACATTTTGGAGGGGAAGGTTATGACCTAGAGGAGAGGAGAGAAAAAATGTCTTTAAATTAGAAGAGCATGTGGCATTTCCAGACTCTCTCACTCCATTCTTCCTAAGAATGACTCAGCTGCTTGTCATGGCTTTGCTAATAGTTTTGATGATGGGAGGGTCCTGCATTGAGGAGGGGCTGTGTTTTGCAGTAAATGGAGATGTGTTTGTTGTTGTTGTTATTTGCATTATCATTTATTTGTAATGTGTATGGCCTGATGAAAATGCACTCAAGCAGTCAAACATGAGCCACTAGACCACCTGATTCCATCATTCCCACTAACACTACTGAGTCATGGAATTATTCAGGTTTTATCCAGCCAGGCCAAGGTCTCCTGTCACCTGACTCCCCAGGACCTTAGGGAGATGTAAGGATGGTACTCCTGAAACAGATGACTTTCAGGGAGCTGTCCTCGTGCTCTGGATCAGTTGCCAGGCTGTGGTCCCCCAGCCAATCCGCTGTCATCACAGAACATTTGCTCAGCCTCAGGCCTGCAGAGTTCCTGCTCTGATAAGAAATGGAGGGCCTGGGAGGTCCTCATGAAGGGGAGAGGATGTTGATGAACACCATCACCCAGACAAGTATGGAGCCTTCTAAGCCAGATAGTCAAGGATGGGGCCGGGGAAAAGCCTATGGACATCTGCTACATCCCATGGAAAACATGGGAAGCTCCTCACCCATAGCTTGGAACATTTTGAAACTTGAGATCTTACTCTTCAGTTGTTATATCCCAATGACTAGAAGTCACTCTACAGCTATACCCAGCCCTGCCACCCAGCTGCCATGAAAAAGCCCTCATTCCATCTCCCTCTGCCCAAGTGCCTCTGCCCAAGCCAGGAGCTATTGAAAGAAAAGACCCCTAACAATACGAGTGAAATGGTCACTCATGTTAGAGTTAGGGATGATTCAGAAAATAACTCTCAGCCAGAGACAGGGACCATGTGCCGGAGGCAAGAAAAGGCTGGTAAGGATATAAATACCTATATCCACTCTATCCTCCATCCACACTCAGAACCACCCTCTCTCCCATGGTCCAGTGCAGCTGCTACACTCCCACAGGCATCACTATGCTCTGAAATGGGTGAACTGTCAGGCAGAATGACAAGACAAAAACTGCACCCCTGGCAATAAACATAATTTAATTTTTCTTTGAAATGTATAATTTAATTTTAATATGGATAAACTTTGGTTACAGTCCTGACTGTAATTTCTCTTGAAAAATGCCTAGCAAAAGGTATTTATTTTAATTTTAGAGATTAATTGAATGAGACATTTATCTCTAAAATTAAAATAAAATCCACAGGAAAAATTGCCTTCAGTTTGCATCCATTCACTACACCCAAAATATAGACATTATCATGTCCGCTCCATTAAATGAGAGGCATCAAGCACAACCACCAATCTTGTACACAGCAACACATTCAACAAAATCATCTTCATCAAAACCATCAGTTACTATTCACATTTGCATATCTTCCTTAACTAGTTCAAGCAGATGGACCATTTCTCCCTCTATGTTTTTACGGTCTTCACATGGAGACTACATATTTCCCAGGATTTTGATGGAATATCATGCCTTTTGTAATAGCTAAGTGTTGTTCTTGTCACTCCAATTGTTATTTACTTCTCAATACTTACTTTCCAATCAGGCACTCTTTTGACTCTTCTCTGCTCCTACCCACGGGCCCCACGCTGCCTCCCAGGTACCGGGGAAGTTCATCCAGGGACCCGCCACCTCCCCAGATTTTAGCTTTCTATCCATTTACCACACACAGATCACTCTGAATGTCCAGTGTCCTTACCTCAGTCACCACCCACAAGAGCAAGTGCTGATCACATCTGGATGCCTGATTTTCCTAAGGGAACATGCCAGAAAAAAGTGTACACCCAAAAAACTACAAACTTTGGGGCTAGTCCCTTGCATTACACCATTTAACACATGACAGCAGACTTTCTATTTACATGTCTGTCTGTGCATTAGATAGTTAATTACTCTAGGTCAGATTATGTGTCATATTCAGCTTTACATTCACTGCAAATCATGGGGCATGGCCTCTGTTAAGTACAAAGGCAGGCCTGAGTGAAATGTGTGCAGGCGAGAACCAGGGCTTCCTGGCTTCCTGTTGTCAGACACACTATCCCGTGTCCAGGAAAGTGGCAAAGGCCTAGTGTTGCACTGGGGTGTTTGGTGCCATCACCTCCCCAAGCAACCCACACACACTGCATCTCACACAGTAGAATCTCCTGTGCTGGGCTCCTCAGTCCACAGACATCTAAAAATCAGCATTTTCTGGTGTCCATGAAATCAGGCAAATGTCTAGCTGGAGACAGGACCTGAGCTGGAAAGCTAGGAAGACAAACCCAAGCTTTCATTGGGGCTGGGGGAGGAAGAGGGTCTAGAATGGAGACAACTGGAAGACTGTGGGGCTAATGGGCACCTTCGTGGGATGTCTTGGGGGTTCTGTGACCATGGGTCTTCAGCACATCCTTATCCTCTTCCTGCACATTTCTGAGAGATTTACTCATTACACTAGACATCCTTGAGGAAGTTTTATCCAAACAGATTTTTTTCCTCCTCTGTGATTACACTAAGTTAAGACTCCTTGGGAGCCCAACTAGAAAAGATTCAGTTTTCTTTTCTAGCAGGAGACCAAAGAGTAAAGAACATCTCTCCAGGACAAATTAACTCGTAATCAGTTTCCAATTCCTCCTCTTGTTTCTTAGGGAAACAAGCTGTGATCACAGCTTTGGAAGCTTCAGTAGCTCTAGGGGCTGCTGTGGATCCAGATCTGGGAGCTGCTGTAGATCTGGGAGTGGTGGCTACTGCCTGAGCTACCACAGGCCTCCTCTCTTCCACTGGCACCAGACCCTGAGCCCTGCCTGCCATGAGTGTGAGCCTTCCAGGGACTCCAGCTTTTGCCATGACTTTGGGGCCTACTGCTGACATGGGTAGTGCATTGAGATGAGCAGTTATATAGGAACCAGAGAACCAATATGCCATGGATAGCTTCGATCTGATGTATCACCTCCTAACCTCCTGCCCGTGATATGAACTCCTGAGTTCATCCTAAAGAGGCTTGTAAATGTTCCCCAGAGATCGCCCTGGATGTCTCCACATCTGTGTTCTAGTCAGTGCTTCATAGCACTTAAGTCTGACTCTGTGAAAAATAAAGCTCCTTTTCCCTACTTATTTATCTCTATTTACCCCTCCTCCCAAGGCTGCTCTGTTTCTCTCTGCCTCCTTATCTTCCAGGCTGAACACTGCACAAGACTGGAAAAATGTCAGATGACATGTCTCTCCATTCATAGGGAGACCGTGAGGAGTTTGCTTGTTGGGGCTGGGAACAGGCTTGGGTAGGACATGTGACTGCAGGGAGGAATCTTTGCTTTATTTCTATAAAGAAAGATCTGAGTTTTAAAGGGAAGACCCGAGTGTTGAGGGAATTGAAATGGATCCTTTAAAGCTGAATAGGTGATGACTGCAAAAGGGAAATGGAGATGGTTGCAAGGGTATACATTGAGAGAAACTTGGGGAAAAGAGAAAAATAAAAAAGAGATCATTGCAGGAGTTATAAATTGAACAGATTCATAAGATCCATGATTTGTACACTACTCACCATATGCCTGAGGCTTGATGTACAGTAAATAATTTAATTTTCACTGCAGTCCTTTGAATTACATACTACTCTTTTCTCATTTTACAGATGCGGATCAACACGGAATGGGTGCCAAGGGTGTGATAGCAGCTGCTACAGAAACCCAGTTTGTCTGAGAAGCCCATGCTCTTGACCACCATGGTGTCTGGAGTTCCTCTAAAATGTTTTCGGGTATGTGAGAAAATAGTGAAATTGCTTTGCAATTATTTTAGTCTGCAGTATTTTGCTTTTGAACTTTACATCCCTGAACCATCAAACCATATGGGTCAAGCTTTTAGGATGTTGCTCTCCCAGTGTTTGGACCCAAAGTATAGCACTCAACTGCATTTAAAAATTAAAAACATTATTCTTGATGTACGCTAATAGTAAGACTTCATTTTGACTACTAATTTCTAGAATAATAATATACAGTCAAGATTCAAGCCAGAATGATTATGAGGAGAATAATAAAATTCCAAAGAGATAGCCTAAACTCTGAGCCAAAGTTAAGAAACAAATATTAACAGAATGTATAGATACAACAGAGAAATCAATGTATCTAATAATATGTGAATGTATTAAATTTGAAAAAGTTTTTTAGACCCTTAAAAAATAGCAAACTAGAAATTAGCTTCCTATCCCATGTTCATAAACACTCATTTTCTTGAGATCAAAATAGTTGCAAAGGAGTTCTAAGAAAAAACTGATGTCAGAACTGCTCTGATGAGTTTAGATCCACTGTTCAGCTCAACTGGCTAAGAAGAGATTTCTTACCACAGCTGTAGGACTTATAACAGACCTTTGATTCACTACTATATAATACTCACTACTCATATTTGAGAAATTCTTAAATAATACCAGATCAGAGGACAAAAAGAATGCCAACTTATAATTTAAATATGCCACAGAAAAGGTGAAAGGATGGATAACTGTGATTCCTGGAAAGAATTTGCCATGAATTTTAAGAGTTTGCAAAGTCTTATATTAAGAGTCTTTTTGTGGATTTGGAGGCATAAAATTTGGGTATTGGTCTTCCTCAAGGCCCTAAAATAGTATTTTAAGGTAGACATGACTGGGATATATGGGTCTGACTCATAACTCCACACTGACAATCAGAGAAAAAGTTCTCAGCCTTGTTTTACAACTGGAAATACTATAATACATTACCTGCCAGGGATCTTTAGAACCAGATGTAGACTTGGCAATACCTGTAAAGTCAGATCTAGGCTCCAAAGTGCCACTAGAACTCCTGGTGTTGGTGGATCTACCCAGAGATGTGGTGAGATGGGACCAAAATCAACCCCAAAAATTTGGATGTGAGACATCATTGCAACCAGGGAAAGCAGGAAGCTACATCAGTGATGACCTGACACTAGAAATTGACCTAACAAGTGAGGTCTCGGTAGGTATAGAGATAGGCCTTTTAGTCCTCATCGGAGAACTCTCAGACCAAGCCCAAAATTCATGTTCAAAACTTCATTCATTCATTCAACAAGTACATATGTGGCACTGGTCTAGGTCTTTGGATCAATGTGAAACAAGAAAATTTCTCTCTCAGCATGTTTACATTCCAGTGCATCCTTTGGAGGCATTTTCTGATTTCCTTCATGGCAACCATCAGATTTAGACAAAGGTGGCTCTATATTCAGTCAGTTCTCATTCTGGGACACTTGTATAGATACTGGCAGAGAGTTAAGTCCAGTTAAGGCACTCATCATGGGCAAAATTTTGAGAACTGGATATTATTACTTGGGTGACTACAAACAGGACATCTAAAGTCTTCTTGCTTTCATACCAGAGGTAAGAGCTAAGCAAGACAAGTGGTGGATAGATGATTCCAATGGTGAAATGCTTGTTTAAAAGTTGAACTGTCCTTGTCTCTTCACAGTCTCCCAATCTCACTCCCCAAGTCTCAGTGAACAATCACATTCACCCAAGTGTTTTGAAAGTGCTTCAACTTCCAACTTGGCTATAATGTATGTGAACATCTAAAATAGATGGCCATACCTATAGCTTTTCCTGTATTAGAAGAAACAGACACATTCAAAGTAATAATAATGTTTTATCAAAATCTTGTCATTTTAAGATACATTTCGAATTTAAAAGTTTGTCCCATTTTTGCATATTCTAATATACCATAATTCAGGATGAAATATACATATATATACTATATATTATAATAAAAGTAATGGAAAAATACCATAGAGATTACTGCACTTTCCACAACCTTAGTCAGTTTTATGTCAGATGTTCACAACTATTACATCAACCCCATTATAATTACACCCATTACACCCATCAATTATTACTCATCTTTCGGTTTAATCTTTCTTAATCATCCCAGCCTATTTGAATGACTCTCTTCCCTGGTTCTCTTAGGATCATATTACAGTTACTATGACATAGAAACAATGTCCCTTAAGTGTATGGTAATCTGTAAGTCACATTGCCACAGCTTTTGTAGATTTCTTATCCCTGTCTCTGGTTTTATCTACAATACATCTAGGTCATTTTGCCTCCATATAAATAATTTTTTCTTCCCTCAGACATTGCTACCTAACACAGTTATCAGAAGCAGCAAGAAGTTCAAATCTAGAAGTTCCAATCTCTAAAACAGGTGTTCTTAGTGAGCATATTATTTTGCCCCTGAGACCTTAGATGCCCCCAATACTCCCTCAGCCCTGTGCTCCTTCAGCCCCAGTACTATATCTTCCTCCTGGTAGCCCCTTTGATGTCTCTTGGGTCCACAAGCTCCTTTTGGTTGTCCTTCCTGGATTTTCTACTCCTGGCAGATACAGGTTTCACATCTTGCTCATCCCATGAACAATTCCAAGTGATAGCAGGTGACAACATCTGGATTCATCATTTACTCAGAGTCACTGCAGAGCAACAAGGGACTAACACCCAAAAGCTCTGACCTCAGGCCTGAGGATTCCCACACACGTGTATTACAGCCTCCTCATCTGGCTCATGTTTACTTTCCTACTTGTCTCTCAGCCTGTCAACCTAAAGGCAAGGGATAATGTCTTCTCTGTTCTCAACCTCCTTTGCACAGTGGTGTGTGCTATCATCTCAATACAAATTCTTTACCCACCTGGGGAACTTGGCGAGACCTCATCTCTACAATAAGTCAAAAATTAGCCGAGTGTGGTAGCGCACGCCTGTAGCTCCAGCTACTCGGAAGGCTGAGGCGGAGCCCAGCGGGTCGAGGCTGCGGTGTCTGGGAGCAGCCACTGCACTCTAGTCTGGGGGACAGAGCAAGACTCCATCTCAAAAAAAAAAAAGAAAGAAAGAATGAATGAATTTAATGAATTTTTTTTAAAAATCAAGAATGGTCGACTTACAGAAAGACCTAGGCACAGATGTTTGAATAGTCTTGGAGTTCCTTGGGTCCCTCCTCTCCTCAAAACTCTTGACACCTGCTATGGATACACAGAGGGATTGAGGCTGGATAGTAGAAAAATCTGTCCCCTCAATAAGACTCGCCATCCTCACCCCTCCAGATCCCACCACCTATCTTCTGTCTGTTAACCAAAATAGGAAAACAGCTTCAAGACCTGGTCAGTCCTCACTGGATTCAGGATCCCTCAGTACAACTTACTTTCTATTTTCCCACTCCCCTCTGCTCAGGAATGTCCCCTAAGCTATGGTGGGACAATTTTTAAAACTGATGTAATCACATGCCATTATTTCCCTTTTTTGTTTCTTCTCTAGTCACTAAACTTCTCATAAGATGTCTTGGATCTGAAACTAAGGGTAGTGACAAGCCTCTCTCAAGTGTTCCCTAAAGTACCCACTCAATTATTCTGCTCGGAGTCTATGTGCAGTCTCTTCCTGTTGAGCCTTGGATCTAGGGGCTGCCACAGCTTCAGCACTGAGAACATTTCTGCCTGGGCCATCATAGGCTTTACATGTCCTGCTGGGCACAGTGTCAGGGCTCTAGCTTCTGTCACTCCAGCAGTGACCAGAGCCCCACTAAAAACCACAGAGGAATAAGGCCAGATAAGCCAACGAAGCAAAGAGATAAGCCTCCTCCCGGTAAGGTGCTTTTCCTCCTTCACTGCCTGGTTAGAGAAGTCCCATGGAACATTGAGAATGACAGGGATGAGAAATTCCCTCAGAGAATTCACTGCTTCATCTGGAAATCAGGTATGCACCATACATCTTAAACTTTTCTGTTTTTTAACCATGCATATCAACCAGTATCTGGATTCCAGCTCTTGGTGTGCCCTGATCTTAGCAACCCCATCCGGGGTCTAATCTCCAGAATAACCCTCATTCAGTGGAATTTCCAGGTGTAGTTCCAGCCACTTTACACTTTCGTTGTCCACTCCAGATCTTCTGTCAAAAGCAATTGGGCTCTTTCAATGTTCCTGTTTACTTTCCTTCCCAAACCACCCGGGAGTTATCCATCCCATAATGAATAAACCTGGCCAGGCCCTCCGGAAATGAAACCTCCTTCAGGGGTTAAGTGTATTCCTTGAGCACTGATTATCAGTCGCTAAAGTGATGCAGTTGCCCAGGAGCTAACACAGATTCTGCATGCCCCTATCATGTCCACCTCTGCTCCCCATATTCAGCATAAAGAAGTTGTGAGAAAACATGATATAAGAAGAGAATTATAGACAAGGATTGGAAGAGGAGGCACAGTAGCTCACGCCTGTAATCCCAGCACTTTGTGAAACCAAGGCAGAAGGATCACTTGAGCCCAGGGGTTCAAAACTAGCCTGGGCAACATAGTGAGACCTCATCTCTACAAAAAATGCAAAATTTAGCTGGGCATGGTGGTATGTATATGTAGTCCCAGTTACTTGGAGAGCTGAAATGGTAGGATCACCTAAGCCTAGGAGGTTGAGGCTGCGGTGAGCTGTGATTGTGCCACTGCACTCCAGCCTGGGTGACACAGTGAGACTTTGACACAAAATAATAATAATAATAATAATAAAAAAGAGATAACAAGGGAAGCCAAAGAACTTGGCTAGAGTCAGATTGATCAAGGCCTTCTAGTGCCTCCCAGAGATTTTTCCTTTTTCCTTATGAGTTGCAGGTGAATAGCACACAGATGTTCTCACCATCCAGCACCCTACCCTCTCCTTCACCTCTTGATCTTCAAGATACTCCTATCCCTAAATGACTTCCATTCTGATCTCTAAGACTCCATCATTATTCTCCCCACCCTTAGCAACTTTCCTGTCCCTTTGCAGTACCTGTGAGTGGTCATTATGAACCTTCTACTCAGTTTCCCTAAACCTGCTTTTTGTTTGTCCTTTATGACCTGGAATATTGGAACATATTGATTTAATTTATGCTAGAAAAGGTAAAGAATCCAAAAGATACCCTCCTTGCTATAAAGACTTTGTTAGAGCCTTCTAACTAGCATATTACACAGTCTAAAACCGGAAGCATTGTCTTATCTAGTCATTATCTTCTCATAAGCTGTGTTGAACCTCCCCCAAAATTATCACAGGGAAACTCCACATTTCTTCTTCATTTTTATGGATAATAAAGACCAGATCAGCTGAATTTAATTCTGTACAAAATGTCAGACTCAAACCCCACCTTCTCCATGATCACTGCCCAGGCCTCTCTCAGACTGAAATTGGAAAGAAACATGGCCAGTTCTTTCACTCATTCACTTCCCCATCTTTCTCCCAAGTACTTCCTCCTCCATTGTATTTGAAGGAAAAAAGAGGAGGCGATAATTATTTCATATATGGCTGCACCACTAGCCTTCTCTGTTGGTTGCTTCCTCCCTCTGTGTAGCAGGCTCCAGGTGAGGGTTGTCTAATCAGATGCTTATATAAGTCCTGCTGGGGCATCTGCAAAAGGTCTCCCCATAGCACAATATTCCAGACATGGAATGTTCAGTTTGATTTGAGTTCTTCATTGGCACAAGCCACAGCCTCATGATGCTGAGGTCTCTCTGCCCAATAGGCAACCATTCTAAGCCCAACACTAGCAAGACTGTGCAAGCTAGCCTTCCTCCCCCTATGTCCTCCACTGCCCTGTCTCAAACCTGGTCCTATCTCTTCAATTCCTTTTCTTCATTCAACAATAGGCTGAGAGGGCAGATGAATAAGTCTACTACTACAGCAGACATTCGGATGAGGGATGAAAATTCTGTCTTCCTTTCTTGCAGGGACCTCTGACATCAAGTTGTCATCATGAATCCTCCCCTTTCAATTGACTTCTGTTGTAGGAGAGCAACCGGGTCCCCTCCCCTGTATAAGACAAGGAGCAAACCACAGTATTATCGTCTATACAATAACTCCCTTACCTAAAAAGATCTCATCAAAGTTCAGTCTTCTTCTAAATATATGGCTGGAATAGAGAAATCAAGTTCTGCTTTTTTTTTTAGCCAGTCCTATGGAGATTTTTAGTATTCTTCTAGGCTTACTTTAATATGTGGTAATAAGTGACACCTATTATTTTCAGTTTTTGGACTTCAGTGCAATACAAGAAGAAAATTCTAGTCCAACACAGTAGATCTAACGTGCTTTCTCAGGGGAGTAGGGAGATGTGAATATCTGAAAATGTTATTCAATTTGAGGGGAAAAGTGGACTCTATGTAAGGACTCATGTCTTCAGATTGGCATTGGAGGTATGTGACATTTTCTGGCCACTTCTTCCCATTCTCCTTAAGAATGACTCAGCTACTTACCATGAAATGTGATTGTTATAGGCATGGGAGGGACAGGACTGTGAAGGAACTGTGAGTTGTAAACAAATGGATTAGAATTTTGTGTTTGTTGATTTAACCATGACTGCTGATATGGAATCTTCAAAATGCACTCCAAGGAGCTAAACCTGAGATCCTGTTCCTATAGCACCAACTGGAATGACTAAGTGATGAAATTCCTCCAAGATTCATCTAGCCAGACCAGTCTATTTCCTTGATGTCTCAGGAACACAGGAAGCCAAGGCTTTTCAGGATGGAACTTCTGGGACTAGTGATACTTGGGGAGTTGCCCTTATGCTGTGGGAGAAGTGACCAGACTATGAACTTATAACTATTGTCTGTCGTCATAGGATAATGCTCTGCATGTGAGGACTGTGGAACACCTGATCTCTTGAGGAAAGGATGGATGAAAGACAGAAGCAACTCATTAAGGTAGAGATGAGAACAATGAGCTTCATCTCCAAGCCTTGTGTGGAGACTTCTAAGACAGGAAGCCAAGAATAAAGCTGGAGGAAAGCTTGACAGATGTCAATTGTGTTTCTAAAAGAGATGTAAAACTATTCATCCAAAGTCACTGGAAAGGATGTTTTGATACTTTCAAACTTGCCCCAAATGTGTGATTCATGTTCCCTTTTCTTTTTCTTTTTTTTTTAATTTTTATTATAAAGATGTGGGGTACAATTCAGGGTTAGGTATACAAACATTGATCACACAGGTACCCCTGTTAATGAGGTATGTCCCTCCCTCCCCTAGCAGTTTCCCTCAACTGCCAATCCCACCTCCCACCCCCACACCAACAGTTTTTCATTACTGCCATCGCTTTCTTATAGCATTATAATTGTTCAAGGTCCTCTTATGAGTGAGAACATATGGAACTCTTATTGTTTCTGTGATAAATCACTGAGTATGATCGACTCCAAACCCATTCAGGTTGCTGCAAAGTCCATATATTTGTCATTCTTTATGGCTGCATAATATTCCACTTTGTATATGTACCACATTTCTTTTATCCAGTCTAGCTTTGATGGGCAACATGGTTGGTACCATGTTTTTGCTATTGTGAATAGAGCTACAACAAACATATGTGTGCAGATATCTTCTTTATAGAATAATTTGAGTTCCTCCGGGTATGTTCCCAGTAGGGGAATTGCTGGGTCATATGGAAGGTCAATTTCTAGTTCTTTCAGAAATCGCCAGGCTGTTTTCCAGAGAGGTTATAAAGTTTGCCTTCCCACCAGCAGTGTAGAAGTGTTCCTTTTTCTCCACATCCTCACCAGCATCTGTTGTTGTTTGTTTTATTAATGATGGCCATTTCATGTTCCTTTTTCAATGACTGCTTCCCCCTACTGCCAATGACTCAAGGTTGCAACCCATGGGAGAAAATGGCCACCATTCTTGCTCTGTTGAGAGGGCAAGGCTTTCTTCTGCTAAACACAAGATATGGAGAAATAAATATTCTCTTTTTTTTTTCAGCAAACTCTAGACCCCAATACTGTTTTTACATGCCCCATTAAATTGGAATTCTTCTTAGTGGTCATTATTACTGGTGTAATTAACTCTTCTAGGTTTTTACCATTGGCTAGACAATAAGCTCACTGAAGAAAGGTACCATGACTCTACATTTACCTGCTCTATTCCTACTGCTGGCCATGGTTTCTGACCCATAAATGTTACTGAGAAAAAGAGGAGTAGCCCAAATTGCTAGCAGCAAGCTTGCCTGGCTCTAGTTGCTAGGCTACAATGTTCTCCTGGTGAATATATACATTTATGTATATATATATTTATACATTCCATAAATTATGCATAAATACATACACTTTTTAAAATTTCCATTTAATGTAAATATAAGTAATGCTCAGTTACAATTCTGTGAATATAATATTCAGCAGAAGAATATGTTTCTCTGAATATAACTAATTTCACAGAACTCCAACATCAGACAAACTAACTCTGTGACTAGCAGGAAGCAAGACAAAAACAAGATCCCTCTGAGCATCAAGAAACTAAAGCATTGTCTGACACACAAAAGTGACTACACATCCCCTTTTTTCAGCTAATATGAGTGACTGCTACTTTTTACTAACTATAGCTTTAGCCTTACCTCATCGCTCCAGCTATCTAGCTAAAAATTATTAAGCCACCGAATTATAGAAATACCCCTGCTTTCTGACAGCACCCAATCCAAAGTAAAACTCGGCTTCCTTGAACCTTTCCCCAAATCACCTAACAAACAAGCCCAAATCCTACACAACCACCTGTTCATGCTTTCCTCTGGCATCCTATCTCTGTCATCACAACAAGCCAATCAACATAACTTTGTCCTACTATAGGTGTTTTCCTGGCGCTCTTGGGATGGAAATATTGATGCTTCTCGATAGTAGTGTGTTAAATGAAGGAATGTGGGACTAGAGGACTTGAAGGTTAAGGAGTGTGAGAGGGAAGAGGTGCTGGAAGTGGCAGTTAGGAAGGGCAAACAGTGAGAAAAGACAGAAGGTCATATCTCTAATTAGAGTTGTAGAGGAGAGACCAAGGAGGGACCTTTCGAAGGACCAGAACTTCCTAGTGGCATGCCTTCGTTAGATTGGCCCCCTGCCCGGCTGGCATTCTCTTGGCCTCCACCACCAGCAAAACTGGAGGAAATTGTTTCAACACTCTGTGCCCCTCTTCAGCTTCACTCACCCAGTCTGGTATGAGGAAGTATCCACTTCACACTTCATGAGTAAGTCCTTCCAATGCACTAGCAACTGGTGGGGTCCTAAACAATGTGAAAGAAATGGGCACCCCAGCATAGTTCTGGGACTAAGCCTAAAAATATCTCCCCAGCAAGAGACTCCTACAGACAGAAGAATATTAGAGATGAGAGTCAATGCCAGCACTAACGCTTTCCCCCTTCCTCCAGCCCAAGCTGCATTCCTAGTGACCAACTGCAATTAATTTTCCCTTGGGTGTCTCAAAATAAATCATTGGATTTTTCCCATATTTTGAAGAGGGTCAGTTGTCATGTGCATACCCTAATAGGGAGTTTTGTGTCTAAAATCCATAAACTACAAAGTACTGAGAAAAATCACATACCATTAAAATGGTTCACTTAAAATTATTACTATATTATAAATTGCATATATTTCAAATTATTACTATATGTATTACTAAATTGTTACTCTAAATTATTACTAATTTAAATATAAATAATGTTCTGGTATAATTTTGACTAATTTTTTGGAAATAAATAGCAAATTACAGTTATTATAATAGTAGAGACAAATTCAATGAGAAATTCATCTCTAATACTACAATAAAATCAATAGGAAAATAGGACTCAGATTTTATTTTTAAAAAGCATCCCTCACAAACCTTAGAAACGATCAGGTTTGTTGCACTAAATGTGATGCACATGATATCACCATCATCAACCTCATCATTAGCAACACAGTGAACAAATCATCGTCATGATTCCCACCAATTATCTTAAATATTTTATGCTCATGAATCATTTTCTTATGATCAATATCATGCATCCCACAAGATGCTAAATACGGACAAACTGGCTTTTTTCCCTCATTAAGTATGAATCTTGTGATCCCAACTGTTGTAGCTTGTTTCACTACTTCGTCTTCTCAGCCATATAATCCTACCTTGCCTTTAGTTCCCTTGGGAGCCCCACCTGCCCCAGATAGGGTCTGGGTGCCATCCTCCATCCATTACCTAATACAGCTCATTCCCAGGGTACAATGGTCTCAGATCGCCCAACATCCCCAAGAGTCAGGAGCCAATTACATCTTAAGAAGTCATTTCCATTGGGGATAAGCCTAGCAATAGAGAATCGATGTCCAAAAGGCAGAGTTATTTGGAGACATTTGAATCCCAGGGTGAATCACATGGTATGAAACATATATGCTTACTTCTTTGATATCAATCCGGTTAAACTTGAAATGTTCAAGGTCAGGAAATAGGTCATATGCATCTCTGCATTCTCACTGCTAAATGCAAGGGTGGCAGAGCTCAAGTTACAGCATCTGAGGTGGATGAATGAAAGAAGAAATGACAGATCCCAGCACACTTGGAGAGCAGTCATCAAGATTTCCTGGTTCCTTCTTGTCATGCACGTGGGCTGGCACACTGGAAGACGTTGGAGACCTGGGATGGGAGTGTTTGGCTCTGGTACCTCCCTGGTTGTGAAAGCAGCAGCATACTCAGGTTGTGCATCACAAAACTTGCACAGGATAAAAGGACTCCTGCCCTAGGCTCCTCATCCACAGCTTCCTCAGGAACAGACTTCTCCTCTTCTTCCGCCTCCTTGTATCTGGTAAGCATCTGGCAGTGGATGGACCCTTGGTTGGGGCTGTCTGGGGAAGACAAGCCCAGATTTCAGTAGGGAAGAGGGAATCAGAGCTACCTGATGGGGTGGAAGGAAGAAGACTTTGGAGGGCAGCTGGGGACAGAGAAAGGGGACAGTGAGCAAGAAACCTCTGTGGGATGCATCAGAGTCTGCGACACCTCAGAGACCTGGCTCTCTGCATTCCCTCCACTCTTTTCCTGAGAGATGTATATGCCCAGAGACATTCTCCAGGAGGCATTACCCATTTGGGTGTATTTGCTTCAACATTTCTGTGAAGACAAAAGGACTTGGACCCAGTTATAGATATTAACATTCTTTTCTAGGAGGTCCAAGTGGAAGGAAATGTCTTACCAAGTCAATTTAATTTTATAGTAGTTTCCATTTTTCTTTCTGAAGATTATAGCTCAGGAAGCAACTGGTCTTAGGAGCAAGAGTTTTATAAAACCATTTGTAGAGGAGACACTGGTCTAAAGCTTTAGCACTGACCTTTTCCTTTGATCTATTCAGGTTCATTGACCTCCTGCCGAGATGTCCTGCCAGCAGAACCAGCAGCAGTGCCAGCCCCCACCCAAGTGTCCCTCACCCAAGTGCCCCCCAAAGAACCCAGCACAGTGCCTGCCTCCAGCCTCCTCTGGCTGTGCTCCAAGCCCTGGGGGCTGTGGCCCCAGCTCTGAGAGCGGCTGTTGCCTGAGCCACCACAGGCCCCGCAGATCCCACCATTGCCATCTTCTGAGCTCCAACTCCTGTGATAGGAGCAGTGGCCAGCAAGGAGGGGGCTCCGGCTGTGGCCATGGCTCTGGCGGCTGCTGCTGACCTGGATCCATGCAGAGACGAGTGATTTTAGAGGAACCAAAGTTCAAGGACCATCCCAGCCTGCCTTGCTCTCTCCCAAAAGTCGGACATTCTATCCTTTGGCCAGCACTGGGATGTTCCCCCGAGAAAGCTCTCATCTCTTCCCAGTGGCTCTTCTTGCTTGTTCTCCAAGAGCCCACAGAATATGCACCCTACCATTTACCGGGGTGTGCAATATCTGTCCGGTCGATTGTCATCACCTGTGTCTGATTCAATGAAAAAAATAAAGCTTTGTTTTCTCAGCAGCACTGCATACTCTCTTTGCTCCAGCTTGGGCTGCTCTGTGGGTGTCTCCTCATCTCTATCCCTCCAACCAGTATTGCCTGGTATAAAGAACAGGTTCCAAAACCAGACCAGAAAAGCAGCAGTTCAGTTTCCCTGAAGGGTCCTGTGGAAATATTTATGCTAGGGGAGGAAGAGGCGGGGTCTAGTGAAAGGCCTGATTTTCCCTGGTAACTGGTGCTCAGGCTCTGGTGGGGGTGACTACTACCATCATGGTATATGAAAGGTACCCCAGAATTCCCATCTACAAGACAGGAAATGAGGAGGCAAAGAATCCAAAAGCTAGCAGAAATATTGCTGAGAGACCAGGAGAGAAAAGAAAGTTCTTAGAGATGATTATTAATTCAATGTCTTCAGTAAAGATCTGGGGTGCAAAGGTGAGAATTAAAACTGAAGAGGTTGTGTGTACATGGAAGAAATGAGACATGGTGTTCTGCAAATAAGTATCTGATACAAGAAAAACGGGAAGAAAAAAGCACAAGTGAGAAACACTGCAGGTTTCATAAATGGATATAATCATAAGGTCAAATACTTACTTAGCATGCAAGATGAGCCAGGCACTGTCCTAAGTGTCTGACATACAATTCTTCAATTAACACTCCCAACAACTCTTTGAGGTAGATACGCTTACCATCTCATGCTACAGATATGGAAATATAATGATCGCGTGTTGTCTTAACTTGTCAAGGTCACACAGCAGTCTGGTTGCAAAGACCATCGATGCAACCACTGTGCTATGCTGACTTGCTTCAAGCCAAGAACTAAAATTATTTCTAAATTCCTGTTTTTCAGCCTAGCTCAATGAGTTTAACATTGTTTTTTGAGATTCTATACCACTAAGATTCCAAACTATGTAAGTCATAGCTTCAATAGGACCCTATTTAGGGAAGAAAGGTTTTAGATGAAAGTTGTCAGTTGACCATACTTATGCACCTCATATTGAAGCCATCACTTTGCATGTGAACCAATAGTGACATATGCCACTGGATATGAGCTGTTGAAATCATGGTAAAACAAAAATGATAAACCAAACCTAAGCCAGTATTTTTCTTAAAATAAAACTTAAAAAATCAAGGAGACATTAAAGAATTCCACTTCTAAGTATGTACCCTAAAGATCTGAAAGTAGGAACTCAGATATTTATACACCAATGTACATAGCAGCAATAGCCACAATAGACAAAAGATGGAAGCAACTCAAGAACCCACCCATTCACAGATAAGTGGATAAACAAAAGGTATGTACAATGGAATATCACTGAGCCTTAAAAAAGGAATGAAGTGCTGCTACACACTACAGTGTGGATGTAGCTTAAATACATTGTGTTCTGCGAAATAAGTCAAATGCAAAGGGCAATTACTGTATAATTCAACTTAAATAAAATACCTAACACAATCAAATTCAGAGAGACAGGAAGTAGGAGAGGTTACCAGGAGCTTGGGGGAGAAGGGAATGGGAATTTATTGTTTAATTGGTTCAGAATTTCTGTTTGAGATGATGAAAAAGTTTTAGAGTGACAAATGACACAACGTTGAAAATGTATTTAGTGCCACTGATTTGTACAATAAAAAATGCTAACATTGCAAATTTTATGTTATGTACATTTTGCCACAATTTTTTGAAAATAACTTTAAGACATAATAGAGCCTGAGCTAAAATCAAAACAGTGCGGTGGTATGTGAGCACATAAAATCAAAAATCCTCTAAATCACTTGGGAAGTACAAGCTAGAAACCAATTTCCCCTCCAACACTTATGGACACCCAGTTTCTTAGACTTTAGGAACAAAAAGATACCAAAGCAATCTGTGAGACAAAGTCAATGTCAGATCTTCTCTAAAACATATAGACCAGGCCAATGGGCTTAGAAGATGTAAGTACATCCTCGGGACACACATTATAGCAGGTTTTGGGTTCACAGCTACAGAAAAGTTATTTGCTACTTCAAAGAGTGAGAAATTCTTGGATGGTACTCAGCCAGAAAACATGAACTACATTGAGCAAGCAATACTTTAAATATCACACACACACACACACACACACACACACACACACAGATGTTCTAGGACGGAAAAGCCTCAAAGTAAGATTTGTTTCCATTTATTTGAAAGTTTTCAAGGCTTTACAGTCAAAAATATTTGTGGACTCATGGCCATAAAAATAATTGATTTACATATCCTTTACCACCCTAGAATATTACTGGAATTCATAAACCAAATTCTTAATTGCATAGGAGCAACCAGATGAACAGGGTTCAGCCTTTGGGTTCCATATGGAAGAATTAGAAACACATAACCTGTCAGGAGCTGTTGGATAAATTTTGGATACTCAGAAGTACCTAAAGATCTTCATCTAGGAAAACCATCAGAATTCTAGACGTTGGTCAATCCAATCTGGGTTAAGAGATAAGGGAGCAGGATCAGTCAATAAAGTTAAGACCTGAAACACCAAGGAGATCTCAGGAATCGTGAATGCACATATGGTTCACTTCTTAAAAACAGATCCCAAGTAGGCAGTCCTGGGGGCAGAGAGAAATAGATTCCCCCAAATGTCATCAGATCCAGTTCAGGATCTATTTATTCAACAACTCTCTTAAGAAATAAAAACATGTTTATTGAGCCATTCTATGTTCTGGGCACCATTAAAGTCACCAAGGGTAGCTGTTTCGGTCTATGTGAATCACTTCTGTCTCTGTAGTATCCCTGCATCTCTTGGAGTCAATCCCACAGTCAGCAAGATATCCAAACTGTGTTCCTTATGTTTGTATTAATTTTTTAGTTTTGTCACCTCTACATGTACAGACTCCTAACATCTACCAAATGGCTTTATCTTAAACATCTTTATTTCTTCTCTTTTCTTTTTTCTTTCTTTTTTTTTAATCAGAGTCTCACTCTGCCACCCACCCTGGAAAGCAGTGGTACACTCATAACCGCAGCAACCTCGACCTGCTGGGCTCAGGTGATCCTTCCACCTCGGCCTTCCAAGTAGCTGGACCCACAGGCATGCACCACCATGCCTGGCTGATTTTTTTGGTTTATTGTAGAGATGAGGTCTCGCCATGTTGAAGGGTCTCAAACCCTTCAAACATCTTTATTTCATTACGTCACATTCACTTCGTGGTTGTCTTCCTCTCCCAGATCCTTCTGACTTTACATAACCAATAAAGGAACAAGACCACATTGGATGACAAGTGTCAAAGTTGATGTGTGTGTGTGTGTGTGTGCATGCATATACATATGCATGCATATATACACATGTATTGCATACTTGAGTTGTATTCAATAATTCATAGATATTAGAAGAGTCAAAAATGTATTAATTCAACCTGGAAATGTCTGTTCCCCAAATGTATGCTCCTGATTAAACTCCTCTTCTTCCTCCAATTCTTAGCTTCCTCTGATCTTCCACTCAATTCCATTATCCCCTCACATGGCAGTGTTATTTCTTCTTTGTGGCCACCCTGGTAACTTTTGGGTCCCATAAGTTGATCCTGGAGTCCCATTTGGGCAAGCTGTTCCTATGCAGAGATGGGTTCCACATCTCTGCTCCAGTCACATGTCCAAGTCATCCAGGCCAACGACCTCATCTCTTCCAACACTCTGGGTGATAGCAGGTGACAAGATTGGGACCTATCATCCTTCATGGTCACTGCCACTCAAAAGGTCTGACCTGAAGCATGAGGACTTCCCATACACGTGCATCACACAAATTACTGTGTTGGATGCTAGCTATTTGAGTGCTAATCTGTTTGTCTCACTACATGGTCAATTACTCAAGAACAGACATTATATTTTATTCATTTCTGAATTCCCTTTGCTCAGAACAGTCTGTGCGAGATCAGTGCATGTTGAATGAGTGCATGAGTCAATGAATCAAAAATAAGTACATCAAGCACACAGCAGTTTTGAAGGATAGGTCGTTGAATCATTTGGGAGATTTCTGAAACTTTTCTATGAGAAAAACTCTTGAGTCTAGCTAGGAATGCAGGAAACTTGAAACTGGAGGGTAGGAACACCTCACCCTGTTCAATCTCCAGCCACCAATCTCCAGTCAGTAAACCAAAATAGGGGTCTGAGAACATGTGCCAGGGGCCAGCCCATGGCTGGAGTCATAGCCTTCAGTCCAAGGTGCTTTCTCTTTGGGGAAGTCATTCCACACTCTGTGCCCAAAGTATGCGCTGCACGTGCTTAGTCTGAAATAGCCCCTTGGCCTGGGGAACGTCTACCCATCCTGCTGGACCCGGATGTCAACTCCTCTATGAAGTCGCTTTCTCCCTGGCACCTAGCACCGCACTTTCTTCCCCCATCCTCATCCCCCGAGGCAGAATCAACCTCTCCCACTCACGTGTCTGCTCTGTCGGATCTCCCTGTCCAACCCTACACTAACCTGCACTCAGGAGACTGAGTTGCTTGCTTTAGCGGGAACAGAGCAGCGTGGATAAGTTTGGTGGCCAGCAGCAGGCTGACTGGAGCCCCTCCATATATGCCTCTGAGCCACCAGTCGGACCCGCATCGACCCCAAAGACCAGAGCGGGGCCTGCTCAGCGGCGCAGAGCACGAGAAAGAGAAAGGCAGACCCGGGTCAGAACGTACCAGAAGCGTGGTGAGGCAGGGAAAGGATAGAGTCTCAACCGCAGCTGCTACCACATTACCTGGCCTCCAGGTCAACCTTCGCAGGATGCGAAAGTGACCCAGAGCCACCTAGTGGCCACCTGCTGCTGGTGTTCCTCAGCGCCTCCCCGAGGCAGCTTCCAAATCAGTGGAGGGCTGCCCCCCCTCCCCCCCCCCCCCCCCCCGCAGACTAAGAATTTCCGGCACCAGGGGGCAAAAATTAGTCTAACAAAGTTTTAAAAGGAAGCAGAAAACAAGGCAAATGTGCTTCTCGCACATATTCAACAGCACTAATAAAATTACATATTATTAGCGACACATAATTCTCATACAACACAAAGGCAAAAAGTTCTAAAATATTAGAGAATAAATACTTCCCACATTTTGAAAAACTGATTAAGGGTAAAGGCAATTTCCGAAATAATCATGAAAATAGTTTCAACTTCTTTTATAAATGAAGAAAAATAACTCCCATATATTGAATTAATTCTTTTGATCATTACCTGATTCTGGGCAGTGGTAGTGACCTATCCAAAGATGTGTTCAAAAACCTTAAAAAAATATTTCGATTTGATGGAGCACTAACTATTTCTAGGAAAATGCTCCCAGTTAAATCATCAGAGATACAATTTTTTACAGTGTGTGTCATTCTTGAGAGGAGTAATGAAGTTGAACTGGCCTCTATGTCCAGCAATAAGGGAATAGTTAACTAAAATATTGTTCATCTATAAAATGGGTGAACTATTGCTAAGTCATTACAACCACTTGTAAAGATGGATAAATTCTCATGATGGGATGTGAAAAGGCAGCTTTTACAGATGTAAAGTGTGCCCCGATCATGTATACACACACGCACCTTTTTTCATGTTTCCATTGTTTTTAAAAATGCTGGGAGGCTAGGGAAACCAGGACCTCATTTTCAGGCTCTGTTCTGAGCCTGCTTCGGGCCCCTGTCTAGACAAAACCTTCTTCTGCCTCTAGGTGGCTTAGGGAGCAGAACCAGGCAGACGAGAGGCTGGGGCGGCTTTGCCCTGCATGGTAGAAGAATGTCATAGCCATCTCCTGCCCAGACGGGCACCACCTCTGCTCCCTCAGATATTCCCAGCCAGACCACCCAGGGGGAGTAGAGGAGACTTGGAAGAGAAACCCTTTGGTGGTAAACGATACCCAATACTGCAGGGTTTTAACTATCTTGTGCATTTGCCCAGTTAGGAATTTTGTTTAGGGAAGTTGTAGTTCCTATTTTCTGCCTTGTTGTCAATACAATTCAACCTATATTGAATTAGAAAGAAAAAGATATAAGCCACCATCATTTTAAACTCATAGAACATTTCACATGTTTTTATTGTTTAAAGGACCCTAACTACAATCGAGACTTCAGGAAACTACAATTACTTCTGAACTGTCAATTTCAAAACTACTTTCCTCTTGTAAATTTTCCCTTATTTGACCCAAGGGTGATTCCAGGAATAATGCCACTGTGTAGCTCAGTTCCACGTCAACACAGCAGCTGTTAGCCAAAAATTACAGCATTTGGGGATAATTTGCTTTCCCAACACACACAAGAGCTTGTTTATTTACAATTGTTTACAGACACCAAACACTGCCTAGAGTCCAAAAATAACTCACATAATTATTTCTCAAAACTCTAGAGTAGTCTGCTTTATTTGGACATCCAACCTTAGGAAAAACTGATGATGGCCTCTCCTTGAAATTTCCTGAGGTGTCTATAGAGGGCAGTATGGAAAAGGAGAAGGCAAACAGGACTTGGCTTCCTGAGGGCCTGGGTTTATACAGGACAGTGCTACTTCCTCTGTAATGGAGATGATCGTAATCTCTTTTAAAAGTGTCAAAAATAAGATTAAGAAATAATGCCCTACAGAAAATGTAGGCTGAAAGTAAAAATTCATAAAAATGATTGCTTGTGAGACAGTAAGGATGAAGAAGGGGACAAAGACAGAAGCTAGACTTTGTTGAATGTATCTAGTTTGAAGTTTTGACTTTGGATTAATGTAAATGTTATACATATGATTAAAAACAAAATCATTAACTAAGAATCTACAAGCAATGAAAATAAACTAAAATAAACATGCCTAACTGCATATCAGGTGGGTGGCATGACTATGCTGAGAAAAGAATTACTACAAGTAACTTTTAAAAGTTACTTTAACTTTAAAAACTTTAAACACATTTTCGTTCTATCCCAAGGATAAGTGAGTCTCAGAGAAAACTTACACAGCCTTGAACAATCTTACTGATAATAACAATGTTGGCATTATCATTTGGAAAACAACATAGCTTATATAGTAGGATAAAACAAAAAAGACCAACATTTTCATCATAAGAGAAAAAGACACAAGTGTAGAACCAGAGAAGTTAAGAACATATTCTGAAATGTTAAATTTGAGTTGGAAATATCATTAATTCATGATTTTTTAAAATGTATTTTCTAGCTGCCCACAAAATATCTAGCAGCAATAAAAATGCGGTAGCATTCAGCATCCATAGTGCCCATAGTAAAGTCTCTACATACCATTTACCACTTTTAAAAAGCATTTTTGGAGTCTAGATCTGAAGCAGGTACATCTTCTTGTACCAGAAAAGAGAAGTCTACCAGAGCAAGGAAGCTCTGGTGCACTACGGGGGTTGTGTCAAAAGGACAGAAGGGGCAGTTTTTAAAGATTCTCACTGGCTAAAAAATGAGACAAATAATCACTGCAATTGGTCAAGACACATTAAAGAAAAAGAGAAATCTGTGAGTTCATAATGATACTTTTTTGGGAAAAACTTATCTTTAAAAATTGCTAGGCTAGCAGCTTATGATTCTGAAAACTGGCAAGAGAAAGAATTTAGCATATATTCTTTCTTTCCAGTATAAACTGTATTTCAAGCTATCAAACAGTTGATGAGGAAAGATCTTTTTGATAAAAACAATTTCAGCTAATAAATGAAGAATGAGTGATAGATTAGAAAGTTTCCATTTATGAAGCCCTAAGCAAAAAGCATGACTCTCACAACAGTTGTTAAGGTGTACTTATGCCATTGAGGGAAAGGTTTTGGGGAACTTTAAAATGGATCCATAGATGGTGCTGGCAGTACCCAACTCTGCATATCAATCCTAACATCACTATAAGGAGGACATGCAGATGGTATTTGCCTCTTCTGTGGTGCAATAAGTGTGCACAACACATCTGATGTATGCTTGCCACAAAAAAATTAACTTGAGTTTAATTTAAGCTTCTAGGTCTAATTACCAGTAGACAAGAAATACCAGGGAATATAGGACCATCACGAGAAAGTTAATTGACACTGGAAATAAACAATCAACCAAATTCAACATGTGAGAAATTCTTCAAGATGAATAACCTATCTCATCATGTGAATTCTATGAAAGAGGAGAAGGACTCTTTAGAAGAAATTTAGAAGACCTAGCAACCAAACATGTAGATTTTGTTTGCATCCTGACAAACCAACCAACTCAAAAACCACATTTTTAGGTCATTTGTGGAAATGTAAGAACTAGGTGTTGCATGATATTAAAGAAATATTGTTAGTTCTGTCAAGAATAGTAATAGCATTGAAGTTATGCAACAAAAAAAAAGAGAGAGAGATGTCTTTATCTGTTAGAGAAACATACTCTAGTATGGAAAAAAATGTGACATCTGGGCTTTTCTTTAAAATAGTCCAGAAAATAAAGGGGTGGGTGGGGGCAGGGAGTAAATGAAACAATATTGACAGAATGTTGATTTATTTTTCATCTGTGTGCTGAGGAATTGGAGACTTGTTGTTCCATTCTCTCTTTGTGCAGATTTGAAATTTTCTATAATAAAAAAGTTGTTTTAAATAATACATTAAGTTAGCATGGAAAATGTCTTTGTATACTGTGAAGCTCTGTGCACATGAGGGATAATAATTTTATGTGGCAAATAAAGAGTAAATGTGCTGAGTTGATCCAGAAGGCAGTACTAGTCCCAAAGAATAGGAATCAGGAGCAAGATGAAGAACCTGTATGGGTAAGTGTGCCAAGAAGCAAGTCCTGTACACCATGGCAGGAGGGTAGTTCGATACAAAATGCAACAATTCCACTCCTACGGGTTTGACTAAGGCTTATCCTATGGCTATGCAGCACAGTGTATCCATCCTGCCTAAATTACAGACTCACCTTGTCCCTCTGTTTTATTTTCTTCATAGTGACTATCTTATGTTTGGTCTGATTATTTGTTTATTTCCATCTCCATCTGCCCCATCAGAAGTAAACATTAAGGCAGAAATTTTGTTTCCTTTTCTGAATTCTAGTATAGTACAGGCAGATTTAAAGTGCTTAATAAATATTTGTTGAATGAGTAAGTGCATTACAGCATACTTAATTATAGTAAAGAATTGGAAGCAAGACTATGCCCAATAATAAGGAGTTGGTTAAATAAACAGTGGACCACCCATAAAATAAAAAATATATTAAGGCATAAAAAGTATGCTATGAATGAATGTTTATTGCCATGAAAAGATGCTATGATACATTATTGGATGAAAAGTTCGAATGAGAGAAATAGCATTCCACAGCCTAAATACAATTTTGTTAAAAGAAAAAAAAAGTTTGCACATAGAAAAATCTAGAAGAATAAGCAATTAGGTAAGAAAATAATTATCTGTGAATAATAGAATTATGAGTTATTTTACCTTTTGTTTACTTATATTTGCATTTCTCTACAATTCAGTTGTATATGCCCTAGGTTTAAACAAGGCAGTGCTGCTTTCTCTATAATAAAAGAAATCATATTTTATTTCCTGCCTACAAAGAGTTATGCCTTGAATATTTCATAATTATTCAGTAAAAGAAAAAAAAGTACTTTGACATTAAAAACTCAATACAAAGACTTTCTTAAAAATAATTTTTCTGGGAGTACAAAAGGTTGATTGAAAAAAATTAAATTTTTCAAGATGAAATAAATGATCACGCAAGGCAGTGAGCTAACATCCTGCCTTACATGAGGTCAGCATTATCCGCGTAACTATGGAGGGACTATTTTCTGCATGGAATGAGTGACCTAACTACAAAGTCTCTAATAACCTTTTCAAATTCTAAAGATGCTGTGAATTTTGAACTATTTATCCCTAAAAGTTTTTTTAAAAACATATTTTACACTAAACAGTAACACATTAATTACTTCTACTTTACTATTGATTGTAAATTAGTTACAGAATGAAAATAATGACAAATATGAGCCCAGGCATTTTTTGTATGTTTCTGGACTGGGTGGAGTACAGGGTTAATGTGCTGCTTTATACTGAAATGCACCACACCTTGATGTAATTTCTGATGAGTACAGAGTACAAAGCAAGGATTAAATTATATAGTTTGTGCTGTCAACAGCCAATCAACAGTTGTGTTGAGCAACTTCTATGTACAAGCCATAGTGCCAAGTAATGAGAGAAACTTTAAGATGTGTAGGACACAACCACGGTCTCTGGGCACTTGCAATCCAGTATTGTACAAGAGATCTGTCATGTTTAGCAATGGAATGAGAATTCAATCATCTGTCCTTGGGGTTTGGCTTCCTTTTTGAGTGTTCTTTCACATCACATACCACTGGGCCCTCCACAGCAGTCCCATGGTGTATGTGCCCCTAAGAAGAGCAGAAATTCTTTTTTTTTATTATGGTTTTGTGGGGTACAGTTAAGGGTTAGGTGTACAATTATGTTTCATTCAGGCACCCTGTTGATAAGAGGTGTTTCCCCTTTCCCAGACAGATATTTGCTACTGTTAATCCCATCCCCCGCCCATAGTTTCCCAGTACCATCAGTCATTTTCTTATAGTATTACATTGGATGTTCAAGGTCCATTATATGAGTGAGAACATGTGATACTCAGATCTTTGTTTCTGTGAGAGGTCACTCAGTATTATAGACTCAAGTTTCCATCCAGGTTGCTGCGAAATTCATGATTTTTGTTCTTTTTTTATGGCTGTGTAGTATCCCATCGTGTATATGTACCACATTTTTTTAATCCAGTCCTCTTTTGATGGACAGCATGATTGCTTCCAGGTTCTTACTATTGTGAGCAATGCTGTGATAAATATACGTGTGCAGGTATCTTTTCTATAGAGTGATTTGAGTTCTTCAGGATATATTCCCAGTAGGGGGATTGCGGTGGGTCATATGAGAGGTCAATATTTAGAGCTTTTAGGAATCACCATACTGTTTTCCACAGAGGTTTCACTAGTTTTCACTCCCATCAACAGTGTAGAAATGTTCCCTTTTCGCCACACCCTCTCCAGCAACTGTTATTTTTTGAGTTATTGATAATTGCCATTCTGACTGGAGTTAGGTG
>NW_007252669.1:49162-50159 GCF_000164805.1 Carlito syrichta
TGGTTTCTTTGGCCTTGCAGAAGCTTGTCAGTTTAATAAGGTCTCACTTGTCTATCTTCTTTCTTATGACCTGTGGGCTTCGGGTTTTGTTCAGGAATTGGATGCCAGTTCCGATCTCCATGAGGGTATTTCCTTCATTTTCTAAAGTTTTTATGGTTTCAGGTTTTACATTTAGGTCTCTGATCCATTTGGAGTTAACGATAGGGGTCCTGTTTCAATCTTCTCCATGTGGTCAGCCAATTTTCCTAGCACCATTTACTGAATAGGTTCTCCTCTCCCCAGTGGTAGGTGGTGGAGGCCTTGTCGAAGATGAGTTGGTTGAGAAATTGAGGTTTTGCTTCTGGAATCTCAATTCTATTCCATTGATCTATATGCCTGTTCCTATACCAATACCAAGCTGTTTTGATGATTGTAGCTTTATAGTAAAATTTGAAGTCTGGTAATGTGATACAACCTGCTTTGTTTTTTTTGCTGAGGATTGTTCTGGCTATTCTTGGACGTTTGTGTTTCCATATGAATTCCTGTGTTGTCTTTTGATAAAATCCAGCACCCCTTCTTGATAAAAACCCTTGAACATCTAGGCATACAGGGAACATACCTCAAAATAGTAAAAGCCATCTACGAGAAACCCACAGCCAGCATACTCCTAAATGGACAAAAATTGGAACCATTTCCCCTGAAAACTGGAACAAGACAAGGATACCCACTCTCATCCCTCCTGTTCAACACAGTATTGGAAGTCCTGGCTCGAGCAATCAGAGAAGAGGAGGTAATCAGGGGTATCCAAATAGGAAAAGAGGAAGTCAAGTTATCTCTCTTTGCAGATGATATGATTGTGTACCTTGAAAACCCAAGAGAATCTGTCAAAAACCTCCTTACACTGATAAAGGCCTTTGGCAAAGTCTCAGGATACAAAATAAATGTACAAAAGACATTCGCATTTCTCTACACCAATAATAAACAAACAGAAACCCAAATAAAAAACACAATTCCATTC
>NW_007252670.1:0-3411 GCF_000164805.1 Carlito syrichta
TCCATTCCTATCCTCTCGATTCCATTCCATTTCTTCTCCGTTCCATTCCACTCCTTTCCAATCCACTCCATTCTTCTCCATTCCATTCCTTTCCATTCCATTCCATTTCTCTCCATTCTACTCCATTCCATTCCACTCAATTCCTTTCCATTCCTCTCTATTCCATTTCTGTCATTTCCAATCCTCTCTGTTGCATTCCATTCCATCCTCTCCTTTCCATTCCTCTCTATTCTTTTCAGTTCCCTTCTATTCCATTGCATGCAATTTCATTACATTCCATCTATTCCTCTCGACTCCATTCCATTCCATTCCATTACTTTCCATTCTACTGCATTTATTCCATTAATCTCTATTCCATTCCATTCCATTCCACACCATTCCATTCCATTAATTTCCTCTCCATTCTACTCCATGCCTCTCCATTCTACTGCATTTCACGCCATTCCATTCCATTCCACTCCATTCCTTTCCTCTCAATTCAATTCCTCTCTTTTCGGTTCCTCCCTATAACGTTCCCTTCCATTCATTTCTATTCCATTTCTCTACTTTCCATTCCTCTCCATTGCATTCCATTCCACTCCAGTCCTCTCTATTCTATTTGATTCCACTCAATTTCATTTGTCTCCATTCCAATGTATTCCATTCCGTTCCATTCGATTCCATTCCTTGCCATTCCTTTCCTTTCCATTCATTTCCGTTCCATTACATTGCATTATATTGCATTGCATTCCATTCCATTTTATTCCTTTCCATTCCTTGGCAATCCATACCTTTCCTCCCAAACCACTCCATTCCATTCCTCTACATTCCATTTCATTAAATTCCATTCTCCTAAATTCCCTTCCTCTCCATTCTATTCCATTCCATACCTCTCCATTCCATTCCTCTCCATTCCATTCCATTCCATTCCAATCCTCTCTATTCCATTCCTTTTTACTCCATTCGATTCGATTCCATTCCATTCCATTCCATTCCTCTCCATTCCATTCCATACCTCTCCATTCCAATTCATTCCATTCCATTCCATCTTTCCATCCATTTCTCTCCATTCCAATCCTCTCCATTACATTCCATTTCATTCTTCTGCATTCCATTCCATTCCCCTCCATTCCTTTCCATTACACTCAATTACATTCCATACCTTTCCATTCCTTTCCTCTCCATTCTATTCCATTCCTCTTCCTTCCATTCCGTTCCTTTTATTCCATTCCATTCCAATTCTCTCCATTCCATTCGATTCCATTCTATTCCATTTCTCTCCATTCCATTCCATTCCTCTCTATTCCATTCCTCTGCATTCAACTCCATTCCAGTCCATTCCACTCCGTCCATGTCTCTCAATTCCGCTCCATACCATTCCATTCCTATCCATTCCATTCCATTCTATTAATTCCTCTCCATTTCATTCAATTCTTTTCCATTCCTCGCTATTCCATTCCCTTCCATTACTTTCCATTCCTTTACATTACTCACGATTTCATTCCATTTCCCTCCATTCCATTCCATTCCATTCCATTCCATACCTCGCCATTCCATACCTCGCCATTCCATTTCATCCATTCCATTCCATTTATTCCTGTCCATTCGTTTGCATTTCACTCTATTCGATTCTATTCCATTCCTCTCCATTCTAATCCCTCTATTCAATTTTTTTCCATTCCTCTCCTTCCATTCCATTCTTTTCCATTCCTTTCTATGAATCTTCATTCAGTACCATTCCATTGCTCTCCGTTCCATCCCATTCATTCCACTCAATTCCATTTTTCTCCATTCCATTCCATTCCATTCCATACCATTCCATTGTCACAAAGCTATTCCATTCAATCCTATTCCATTTCATTCCATTCAATTCGTCTCCATTCCATTCCATTTCTCTCCATTCCATTCCATTTTTTTCATTCAATTCTAGTCCTCTCAATTCCATTGCATTCCACTCCTTTCCTCTCCTTTCCGTTCCTCTCCATTCTATTCCATTCCATTCCTCTCCATTCCATTCCACTCAATTCCATTCCACACCATTCCTCTCCATTCCAACTCTTTGTTTTCCATTCCATTCCATTCCATACCTTCCCATTCCATTCCTCTCCATTCCATTCCATTCCTCTCCATTCCAATCCATACCTTTCCATTCCATTCCTCTCCATTCAATTCCATTCCATTCCATTCCTCTCCATTCCAACCCATTCCTTTCCATTCCATTCCATTCCATACCTTTCTATTCCATTCCTCTCCTTTCCATTACACTCCATTCCATTCCTCTCCATTGAACCCCTTTATAATCCATTCCACTCCATCCCATTCCTCTCATTTCTTCTCTATTCCATTGCATTCAATTCCATTCTTTTACAATTCTCTCCATTCCATTTCATTCCAGTCCATTCCATTCAAATATAATGCAGTTTTCTATATTCCTTTTTATTCCTATCATCTCCATTCCATTCCTATTAATTCCATTCTATTCCATTACACTTCATTCCATTCCATTCCTCTATATTCCATTCCATTCCTCTCCTTTCCATTCCATTCCATGCCATTCTTTCCATTCCTTTCCATTCAGTTCCATTCCTTTGCTCTGCATTCCATTCCATTCTATTCCATTCAAGAATAATACATTCCTCTCCATTCTATTGCATTCCCATCGTCTCCAATCCATCGCTCTCCATTCCATCCATTTTCATTCCTCTCCATTCCATTCCATTTCCCTCCATTCTATTCCATTATCTCAATTACAAGTCATTCCATTCCATTGTTTCCAATCCATTTCATTCCATTCTATTTGATTCCTCTCCATTCCATCCCACTCCTTTCCAATCCGTACTACTCTATTCCATTCCATTTCTCTCCATTCCATCTATGCCTCTCCATTCCAATCCTCCCCTCTCCATTCCATTCCATTCCTCTCCATTCCACTCCATTGTATTCCATTGTTCTCTAATACATTCCATTCCATTCCTCCTCATTCCATTCCTTTACATTCCAATCCATACTACTCCATACCATTCCAATCCTTTCCATTCCATTGCATTCTTCTCCATTCCTTTCCTCTCCAATCCATTCCACTCCCTTCCTCTCCATTCTATTCCTCTCCATTCCTCTCTATTCCGTTTCTAACCTCTACTTTCCATTCCATCCCATCCCATTCCATTCCATTCCTCTCCATTCCATTCCTCTCTCTTCCTTTCCATTCCCGTCCATTCTATTCCCTGCCATTCCAATTCATTCCATTCCATTCCTCTCGAATACACTCCATTTCATTCCTTTCCTCTCCATTGCATTCATTATATTCTATTCGATTCCATTCCACTCCATTACATTCCATTACCTGCCTCTCCATTGCACTCCTTGCCACTCTATTCTACTGCACTCCACGCCATTCAATTCCATTCCACTCCATCCCATTCCAATCCTCTC
>NW_007252670.1:4150-6831 GCF_000164805.1 Carlito syrichta
CACTCCATATCATTCCATTCCTCCAATTCATTCCATTCCTTTCCATTCCTCTCCTTTCCATTCAATTCCATTCCATTCAATACGACTCCACACCATTCCATTTCTCTTCGTTCCATATTTCTCCATTCCTCTCAATTCCTTTCCTCTCCATTCATTGCATTCTTCTCCATTCTATTCCTCTCCATTCCACTCCAGTGCATTCTTCTCCATTGCATTTCTCTGCATTCCTTTCCATTGAGCTCTATTCCGTTCCTCTCCGTTCTATTCCTCTCCATTCCAATCCATTCCATTCCACTGCATTCCTCTCCATTCCATTACTCTCCATTCCTTTCGATTCGCCTCCATTAAATACCATTCCATTCCATTCCACTCCATTCCATTCCTCTCCTTTCAACTCCATGCCAATACATTCCACTCCATTCCATTTTCTCAATTACTCTCCATTCCAATCCATTCCATTCTATTCCCTTTCTCTCCTTTCCTATCCATTCCATTCAAGTACATTCCTTTCCTCTGAATTTTATTGCATTCCAATCGTCTCCATTCCTTTCCCAACCATTCCATTACTATCCATTCCATTCCATTCCATTTCATTCCTCCCCATTCCATTCCATTCATCTCTGTTCCATTCTATTCCTGTCTTTTCTGTTCCATTCCATTCCATTCCTTTCCACTACTCTCCATTCATTTCCATTCCATTACTCTCCTTTCCATTCCATTACATCGCTTTCAAGTATAATCCATTGCTCTCCAATCCTTTGCATTCCAATCGTCTCCATTCCATTCCTCTCCATTCAATTTAATTCCATTCCTCCCCATTCCATTCCATTTATCTCCATTTCATTGCATTCTTCTCCATTCCATGCCATTCTTTCCATTGTTTTCCAATCCATTCCATTTCATTCTTGTACAATCCCTTCCACTCCTTTCCAATACATACTAATCCTTTCCATTCCATTTCTCTCCATTCCATTCCATGCCTCTCCATTCCATTCCTTTCCTCTGCATTTTCTTCCAATCCTCTCCATTCCACTCCATATCATTCCATTCCTCCAATTCATTCCATTCCTTTCCATTCCTCTTCTTTCCATTCCATTCCATTCCATTCAATACGACTCCACACCATTCCATTTCTCTTCATTCCATATTTCTCCATTCCTCTCAATTCCTTTCCTCTCCATTCATTGCATTCTTCTCCATTCTATTCCTCTCCATTCCACTCCAGTGCATTCTTCTCCATTGCATTTCTCTGCATTCCTTTCCATTGAGCTCTATTCCGTTCCTCTCCGTTCTATTCCTCTCCATTCCAATCCATTCCATTCCACTGCATTCCTCTCCATTCCATTACTCTCCATTCCTTTCGATTCGCCTCCATTAAATACCATTCCATTCCATTCTATTCCATTCCTCTCCATTACATTCCTTTTATCTCTATTCCATTCCATTCCATTCCTTTCCTCCCCATTCCATTCCTCTCCAATTCACTACATTCATCTCCATTCTACTGCATTCCATGCTTTTCCATTTCATTCCACTCCATTCCATTTCAACCCTATCCATTTCCATCTATTCATCTTCCTTCCATACCATTCCTTTCCAATCCAATCCATTCCTGTCAATTCCTCTCCATTCCATTCCTCTGCATTCTATTCCTTTCCTTTCCATTACATTCAAATATAATCTATTCCTCTCTATTCCATTGCATTGAAATCGTCTACTTCCCATTCCGCTCCATTCCATTCAATTGCATTACTCTCCATGCCATTCAAGTTCTCTCCATTTCATTGCATTCCTCTACGTTCCAATCCATTTGCCTTCAATTCATTACTCACCGTTCCATTCCACTGCATTCCAATCCATACTATTCCCCTCCATTCCATTCCTTTCCATTCGATTTCACTCCATATCTCTCCATTCCATTTCTATCCATCCATTCCTCTCCATTCCATTCCTCTCCGTTCCATTCCTCTCCATTCCATTCCATTAATCTCCCTCCCCTTTTTCTACATTCCTATCCTCTACATTGCAGTTCATTCCATTCCTCTCCATTTTATTTCTCTCAATTCCATCTCATCCTCTCCATTCCATTCCATTCCAGTCCCTTCCGTTCTCCTCGATTCCATTCCACTCCTCTCCTTTCAATTTCATTCCATTCCATATCATTCCATTCCTCTACTTTCAGTTCCATTCCAATCCTCTCATTACATTCCTTTCCATTCCATTCAATTCCATTCTTCTTCTTTCCATTCCATTTCTCTGCATTCCATTCTAATTCACTCCATTCCATTACTCTCAATTTCCTTTCATTCCTCTCTATTCCATTGTCCTCAAATCCATTCCATTCCACTCCATTCCATTCCTCTCCGTTACATTCCATTCCATTGCATTCCTCTCCATTTCATTTCTCCTCATTCCATTCCATCCCTCTTCATTCCATTCCTCTCCATTCCATTCCATTCCAGTACCTTCCATACTCCTCCAATCCATTCCATTCCTCTACTTTCTATTCCATTACGTTCCATTCCATTCCATTCCTTTACATTCAGTTACACTCCATTCCTCTCATTCCATTCCTTTCCATTCTATTCAATTCCATTCTTCTCCGTTCCATTCCATTTCTTTCCATTCCATTTTATTCCTCTCAATTCCATTCCAGTCCTCTCCTTTAAATTCCATTGTCC
>NW_007252670.1:7898-8673 GCF_000164805.1 Carlito syrichta
CATTCCATTCCATTCTACCCCATTACATTCCTCTCTATTCCACTACATTCCATTCCATTTTTCTCCATTTCATTCCATTACTCTCCTTTCAATTCCATTTTTTAAATTCCATTCAATTGCTCTCCCGTCCCTCCATTCCATTCCATTCCATTCCTTTCCATTCCATTCCATTCTAACCCTCTCCCTTACATTCCATTCTTTTCCATTCCTCTCCATTCCATTCCTTTGCTCTCCATTCCATTCCTCTCTATTCATATTACTTCCATTCCATTACACTCCACTCCATTCCATTCCACTCATTCCATTCCATTCTATTCCTCTCCATTCCATTCCACTCAATTACATTTCATTCTATTCTTCTCCATTCCACTCCATTCCATTCATTTCAACTCCATTCCATTCCACATCACTGCATTCTAATACCTTCCTCTCCACTCCATTCAATTTCATTGTATTCCATTCTTTCCATTCAATTTCATTCCATTCCATTCCTTTCCATTCCATTCTAATCCTCTCCATTTTATTCGATTCCACTCCATTCCATTCCTCTCTATTTTACTGCTTTCCATCCATTTGGTTCGATTCCATTCCTCTCCATTCCTTTCCATTCCATTCCTCTCCTTTCAATTCCATTCCGTTCCATTCCTTTGCATTCCACTCCATTCCATTATATTCCACTCTATTCCATTCCTTTCCATTAAACTCCATACCATTCCTCTCCAATCCGCTCCATTCCATTCCTCTTCATTCCATTCCATTCCATTTCATTCCCCTC
>NW_007252671.1:0-2216 GCF_000164805.1 Carlito syrichta
CATGGCCGTCCCAGCTGCTCAGGGGCTGAGGCGGGAGGACCGACTGAGCCGTGAAGGTCAAGGCCCCAATGCCATGATCCTATCGACATGCCCCAGCTTGGCCGACGGAGACTCTGGTGACAAAAATGGTGCCTCCCACGTGTGTCACGATGGGGAACAAGGGTTCCCAGTTAAAGTCCCTCATTTGTGAGTGATGAATGAGTGATTGGGAGATTAAGAGGCCCTCCCCTTGCCCAAAGGTTGCAGACCAGGTGACAGAAACTTGTGCTGTCCACAATTCTGCTGGATCGTCTTGTTCACTCTGTGCCTGACAGCTGCCCTAACTCACGAGCATCTGTTCTGTGAGCTCATATATGTCTTTGTCATGGGACATGAGTGTGGAGGGTGGAGGCAGGCCTTCTGGTGCCCGTGGCCAATGTCATGGGCTGGATGTGCTGGTGGCTGCCTTTGAAACCTTCCAAAAACGACGGCTAGAAAGTGTCTTTTCCTCTCCTATCCCTGAGTGTGACTTCTCATGCTGGGTGGCAGGGGTGGTGATAGTGGTGGTGGTGGTGAGTTTTATTATTTGGGGTCAGAATCCTGCTCTGTCACCCAGGCCAGAAAGCAGGGTCACGCACACGGACACCACAGACTTCATCTGCCAGGCTCAGGTGATTCTCCTGCCTCCGCTCCCAAAGTGGCTGGAACCACAGGCATGTGCCACCACACCCGTCTACACTTTGGATTTATTTTTGAGGACTGAGATGAGGTCTCACCCTTTGTCCCAGGTTGGTGTTGAACCCACAGTCTCAGGCCATCCACTCACTTGGACCTCCGAAGGGCCAGGAAGCCAGGCTAAGCCCCTGAGACCATTCTGTAGTTTTGGGGGTGTTGGTGGTAGGTATTATTATTCTGAGTTGGAGTCATGCACTTTCACCAAGGCCAGAGTGCAGATTCCCACCCTCAGACACCACGGCCTCTACAGGCTGGGCTCTGGCGATCCTCCCACTGCGGCCTCCTGAGTGGCTGGACGGACAGGAGTTTGCCACCATGCTCGACTCCTTTTTTTGATTTCTTCTAGAGATGAGTTCTTGCCAAGGTGCCTGGGCTAGTCTCGAAAACTGGGCCTCAGCCCATCCTCCTGCCTTGGCCGCCAAGAGCACCATGATGACAGGCGTGAGCCCCCACACCCCACCTCAACACTCCTCTCAGGGCCACACCATGAGGCCCACTCTCTTCCAATGATCTGGGACCCTGGAAAGGGCGGCTGGTGTCACCAGTCGAGCCCTCCATGTGGGATCGCCTGACTCAGGGGTGTGTCTCAACTGGGCACCCTCCCCTGCTATGATCTCATTCCTCGGGTGAAGCTGCGTACTCCTCTCAGGGGCCACATCGGGGAAAGGGAAAGCATGACTCTCAACATTTCGGGGGGGTGCAGACGGCCCAGCCATTCACGCATGTCTCCTTGGCACTCGGGGATAACAAAACGAGAAAATGGCCAGAGTCCAGGAACTCGAGACCAGGCTGGAAACCAAAGCAAGCCCCCACCTTGACCCCAAGCTAAACCCAGAAAACCTTGGGTGAGGGCAGGTCTCGGCGGGAGGATCACCTCCAGCACAGAGTTGAAGACCAGGCAGGAACACCAGGTTGTCGACCAAATGTAAAGCCTGTGATCGCAGCAGTTTGGGAGTCCCAGGCTGAGAGGATAGCTCTAGTTGTGTGGCTTGAGAGAAGCCTAAGCAACCTAGTGGAGAAATAAAAGATAAAGAAAGAAAGAAAGAAAGAAAGAAAGAAAGAAAGAAAGAAAGAAAGGAAGGAAGGAAGGAAGGAAGGAAGGAAGGAAGGAAGGAAGGAAGAAAAAAAGAAATCCATTTTCCTACAAACCTTCTGCCCTCAGTCCTTCTCCCCCTCTCCCCCACATGTGAGGGTCCTTCAAGCTCGGCACCTTCCAGCCATATACCACCCCCCAGTGGCTGCCCCCACATTGGTGCGAGACTTCCGAGTTTCCCTGGCAGGGTTCCTGCCAGCTCTCCTCTCTGAGGTTAGTAATGTGACCCAGGCAGCCCGACCCTCTGACTCGGTAACAAGGACCTTCCACCAAGAAAGGCAAGGGACAAATCCTTCACTCGGGGGCATTCATTCCTCTGCAATCCCATTTTCCTGATCTAAAGCCAGTCATCTTGTGAATACACCACGTGTAATTTTGATTCTGTGTAGGATTCTGATGATTTTGGAGA
>NW_007252671.1:2990-4698 GCF_000164805.1 Carlito syrichta
AGGAGTGAGACTTTGACTCAAAGAAAAAAAGGAAAAAGGAAAATAAAGAAGAGCCACTATATGTGTATGGAGTTTGGATCATCGTGAATAGACAGAGATCATTTGGGAATGAGATCCCAGGCTTGTGCCTAGAGTTCTCAAAAGACAGTGGATTGGCACACAATCAGGCCGTGGCTTTGGGAGGCTGAGGCAGGGGACCACTGCAGTCCAGAAGTTCGAAACCAGCCTGGGCCAAGTAGCGAGACCTTGTCACTCCCCGGAATGCAAGCACTGGAATGGCACGTGGTGGCACATGTGGTCCTGGATACATGGGACGTTGTGGCCTCTGTCCCGGGGTGTGCCTTTGCATCACCCCCGCCAACAACAAGTGCGAGTACAGGTCAGGCACCATGGCTCATGGCATTCAGCCCTTTGCTCTGGGAGGCCGAGGCAGGAAGCAGCCTGAGTCACCAGGGTCAGAGACCAGCCCAGGTGTTGTGGCCACACCTCATATCAGTGTGAGGGCCCCAAAATTGAGTCAGGAGCTGTGGCCCCTAGAGTCCATGTTGCTTGGGGGCTGAGAAGGGAGGACCCCACAGGTCGAGGCCCCGGAAGGCACAATTGTGCCACCGCCATGCACCAGCCCAGCCTACGGAGACTCTAGCAACAAAAAATATGCCTCCAACATGTGTCTCGATGGGCTTACATGGCTCCCCAGGGTAAGTTCCACGTGGCCATGGGATAATGTAGTGATTGGGAAAGGAAGGGTTGCTCCCTCCGTCTGAAGGTGACACACTGGATGACTGGAACCAAAGCTGGCTGTGGCATTGCCGGACCCCCTTGATCACTCTACGTCCAACAGCCACCCTAATTCAGGGAAGTCTGTTCTGTGAGCTTACACATGTCTTTGCTGTGGGGCACGAATGTGGAGTGTGGAGGTAGGACTTCTGGGAACTGTGGCCGAAGGTGCGGAATGGACATGCCCAGAGGCCAACTTTGAAACCACCCACGATCGACAGGCAAGAAAGTGCCTTTTCCTCTCCCATTCCTGAGGGTGACTCCTTGGCCTGTGTGACAGGGGTGGTGGTGGTGGCGGTGGGGGTGATTATTATTTGGAGTCAGAATCCTGATCTGTCACCCAGGCCTTAACACAGGGGCACACTCACAGACACCACAGACTCCACATGCTGGGCCTAGGTGATCCTCCTGCCTTGACCCAAATATTGGCTGGAACCACAGGTCTGCGCCACCATGCCCGGCTAATCTTTGGATTTATTTTTGATGGCCAAGATGAGGTTTCAACCCATGTCCTGGGCTGGTGTCAAACCCCATGCTCAGGCCATCCACTAGCTTGCACCTCCAAAAGACTGGGATGCCTGGTTGAGCACCTGAGCCAGCCTGTGGTTGTGGTGGTGGTGGTGGTTGGTATTAATCTGAGTTCCTTAGGAGTCCCACTCTGTCATCCCAGGCCAGAACGCAGGAGCCCACTCTCAGCCACCATGGCCTCCAACACTTGGGCTCTGGTGATCCTCCCACAGCAGCCTCCCAAGTGGCCAGAATGAAAGGCTTGTGCCATGAAGCTCGACTCATTTTTTGGGCTTCTTGTAGAGACGAGGTCTGGGCAGGGGCCTGGGCTTGTCTCGAACATGGGTGCTCAGGCCAACCACTTGTCTCAGCCTCCCAAAGCACTGAGGTGACAGGCGTGAGCCCCCACGAGAGGCCTTCACAC
>NW_007252672.1:0-639 GCF_000164805.1 Carlito syrichta
CTGACTTAACTAGCTAACTTAACCAGCTAGCCAGCTGGCTAGACATCTTAGTTAACTAGCCAGTTACCTATCTAGCAATGTAGTTAGCCAGCTGACTTAACTAGCTGACTTAACCAGCTATCTGGCTGGTTAGCCAGCTCACTCAAGTAGCTTCCTTAACTAGCTAGCCAACTGACTTAACTAGCTCGCTAACTGGCTACCTTGCTGACTAGCCAGCTGATTTAACAGCTGACAACTAAATGGCCTGCTTGCTAGCCAGCTGACTTAACTAGCTAGCTACATAGCTAGTCAACTGGCTAGGTGGCTGGCTTAACTAGCTGACTTTACTAGCTAGCTTACTGGTTAGCCACCTGACTTAGCTGCCTAGCTACCTATCTAGCCAGGTGGCTGGCCAGCTGACTTAACTAGCTGACTTAACTAGCTAGTCAGGAGATTTAACTAGCTGACTTAACTAGCTAACTACCTAGCTAGCCAGCTGACATAACTATCTTTATAAATGTCTAGCTAACTGTCTACACCGCTGAATTAATGAGCTGACTTGACTAGCCAGCTGGTTAGCAATCTGACTTAACTAGGTTGCCAGCTGGCTTACCAGTGGACTTAACTAGCTAGCTACCTAGCGAGCCAGTAGTCTAGCTA
>NW_007252672.1:2105-5878 GCF_000164805.1 Carlito syrichta
ACTTACTAACTAGCTACCTAGCTAGCCAGCTGACTTAACTAGCTGAAATAATGAGCTAGCCTGTTGGCTAGCCATCTGACATAACTATCATTTTAACTAGCTAGCCATCTGACTAGGCAGCTGACTTAAGCTGACTAAAATAGCTAGCCATCTGGTTGGTTACCCAACTGATTTAACTAGCTGACCTAACCAGTTAACCTGCTGGTTAGACAGCTCACTCAACTAGCTGACTTAAGTTACCCAGTTGGCTAGCCAGCTGAATTAACTAGCTTGCTACCTAACTAGCCAACTGGCTAGCCAGCTGACTTAACTAGCTGACTTGATTAGATAGCCTGCTGACTAGCCACCTCACTTAACTGCCTAGCTACCTAGCTAGCCAGCTAGACTGCCAGCTGCCTTAATTAGCTGAATTAACCAGTTAGCCATCTAGCTAGCCAGTAGACCTATCTAGCTAGCTACCTAGCTAGACAGCTGGAAGCCAGCTGACTTAAATAGCTGACAAAAATAGCTAACTAGCTGGCTAGCTAGCAGACTTAACTAGCTAGCTGCCTATGTAGCCTGCTGGCTTGTCAGCTGACTTATCTACTTAGCTACCTAGGTAACCCACTGGCTAGTGAGCTGCCTTAACTAGGTTACCTAACAAGCTAGCCAACTGGCTAAATTAGCTGACTTAAATAGCTAGCCTGCTGGCTAGCCACCCGACATAGCTGTCCAGCTACCTAGCTAGCCAGCTGGCTGGCCAGATTAGTTAACTAGCTGACTTAACTAACTAGCCATGTGATTTAACTAGCTGACTTAACTAGCTAACTGCCTAGCTAATCAGATGACTTAATTAGTTTTTTAATAGCTAACCAGCTGGCTAGGCTACTGAATTAACGAGCTGTCCTAATTAGCTAGCCAGCTGCTTAGCCAGCTCACTTAACTAGCTGAGGTAACGAGCAAGCCAGCTGGATAGCCAGCTGATTTAACTAGCTAGATACCTAGCTAACCAGGTGACTATCCAGCTGACTTAACTAGCAAAAGTAAACAGCTAGCCTCCTGGGTAGACAGATAACTTCAATAGCTAGCTACCTAGCTAGCCAGCTGGCTAGTCAGCTTACTTAACTAACTGACTTAAACTAATCAGCTGGCTAGCCAGCTGACTCAACTAGCTGTCTTAACTAGTTAGCCAGCTGTCTTGCCAGCTGACTTAACTAGCTTGCTAACTAGCTAGCCACCTGGCTAGACAGCTGATTTAATTAGCCAACTTAATTGGCTCACCAACTGGCTAGCCAGCTGACATAACTAGCTCGCTACCTCACCAGTCACCTGGCTAGCCAGCTGACTAAACTAGCCGATTCCTAACCAGCTTAATTAACTAGCTTGTTATCTAGCTAGCCACTGACTAACCAACTGACTTAAGTAGCTTACTTAACCAGCTAATCAGCTTGCTAGCCCGCTGACTACACTAGTTGTCTTAACCAGGTAGCCAGTTGGCTAGCCTGCTGATTCAACTAGCTGAATTAACTAGTTAGACAGCTGGCTAGTCAGCTGACTTACCTAGCTCTCAACCTAGCTATCCAGCTGACTTATCTAGCTTGCTTAACTAGCTGGCTTGCTTGCTAGAGAGCTCAAATAACTAGCTTGGTACATAACTAGCAAGCTGGATAGCCAGCTGAATTAGCTAGGTTACTTAACTAGCTAGCCAGCTTGCTAGCCATCTGACTTAACTAGCTTTCAACCTAGCTACCCACCTCACTGGCAAGCTGACTTAACTTGCTGACTTCACCAGCTATCCAGCTGGCTAGCGAGCTGACTTAACTATCTGACATTACCTGCTAGCCAGTTGGCTACCCATCTTACTTAACTATCTGACTTATTCAGCTAGGCAGCTGACTTAACTTGGTGACTTAACATGCTAGCAAGCTGTCTTGCCAGCTGATTTAAGTAGCAAGCTACCTAGCTTGCCAGCTTACTTAGCTAGCTACCTAGTGACTTAAGTAGCTAGCCAGCTGGCTAGGCAGCTGACTTAACTATCTGACTTAACCAGCTAGCCAGCTCAAGTTAAGAGCTGGCCTGCTTGCTAACCAGCTCAATAAACTAGCTTCGTACATAGCTAGTAAACTGGCTAGCCAGCTGACTTAACTAGGTGACTTAATTTGCTAGCCAGCTGTCTATAAAGCTGACCTCACTAGTAAGCTACCTAGCTTGCCAGCTGGCTATCAAACTTATTTAACTAGCTAGTTACCTACCTAGATGACTTAATGAGTTAGCCAGCTGACTAGGCAGCTGACTTAACTAGCTAGCTGCTTAGCTAGCCAGGTGGCTAGCCAGCTGACATAACAAGCTGACTCAACTAGCTAGCTAAAGAGCTGACCAGCTGACTAATCTAGCTGACTCAACTAGCTAGCTAACGAGATAGCCAGCTGGCTTAACTAAATTAGCTGACTTAACTAGCTTGTCAGCTTACTAGCCAGCTGACTTAAGTAGCTAGGTACCTACCAAGCCAGCTGGCTAGCCAATTGACTTAACTATCTGACATAACTAGCTAGCCAACTGGCTAGCCAGCTGACTTCACTATCTAGCTACTTTCCTAGCCAGTGGGTTAGCCAGTTGACTTAATTAGCTGACTTAACTAGTTAGGCAACTGGCAAGTCAGCTGACTTAGCTAAATACCTACATAGCTATCTGGCTATCCAGCTGACTTAACTAGCTGACTTAGTGAACTAGCTAGGTTGATAACCAGCTGAATTAACTAGCTATCTACCTAGATATCTCGCTGGCTAGCCCGCTGACTTAACTAGCTGACTTAACTAGCTAGTCAGCTGACATATCTAGCTACCTACCTGGCTAGCTATCTGGCTAGTGAGCTGACTTAACTAGTTGGCTTACTAAATAGCTAGCTGACTTAACTTGCTGACTTAACTAGCTAGCTACCTAGCTAGCCAGTTGACTTAAGTACTTAGCTATCTACCTGGCTACCTAGCTAGCTAGCTGATGTAAATTGCTAGCTAACTAGCTAGCTACCTAACTAACCAGCTGACTTAAATGGTTAGCTACCCAGCTAGCTAGCGGACTTAACCAGCTAGCTAGCGAGTAGCTTACTTGTTTGTTACGTGCTAGATAGCTGATTTATTAGCTGACAACTCATTAGCTACTGAGCCAGCTAGCTGTCTCACCCAGCTGACTTAACCATTAGCTAACTAGTTAGCTAGCTGACTTAACTAGATGGTTTAATTAGTTAGCCAACTAGATATTTTAGCTGACTTTGTAAGCTGAGTTAACTCTGTAGCTATCTAGCTAGCTATCTGACTTAACCAACTGACATAACTCGTAACTTGCTAGCTAGCTGACGTAAATAGCTGACAACTCGTTAGCTAAGTAACTAGCTAGCTCACTTCACCAGCTGACTTAACTCTTTAACTAACGAGCTAGCTAGCTGACTTCAGCAACTGACTAAACTTGTTAGCTAACGAGCTAGCTACCTGACTTCACCAACTGACTTAACTCATTAGCTAACTAGCTAGCCAGCTGACTTAACCCGGTAGCTAGCGAACTAGCCAGCTGAGTTAACCAACTGACAAAACTCATTAGCTAACTAGCTAGATAGTTGACTTAACCAGCTGACTTAACTTTTTAACTAACTAGCTAGCCTGCTAACACAACAAATTGACTTAACTCATTAGACAACTAGGTAGCCAGCAGACCCAACCAGCTGATTAAACTCGTTAGCTTACTAGATAGCCACCTGACTCAACCAGCTGACTAAACACGTGAGATAACTAACTAGCCAG
>NW_007252673.1:0-2978 GCF_000164805.1 Carlito syrichta
TTTAACTACTTAGCTACCTAGCTAGTTATCTAGCTAGCAAACTTACTTAACTGGCTGACTCAAGTAGACAGCTATATGACTTAATTAGTTGACTTAACTAGCTAGCTAAGTAGCTAGCCACCTGACTTAACTAACTGAAAAAACGAGCTAGCCAGCTAACTAACCATCTGACAACTGTCTTTTTAACTAGCTAGCCATCTGGCTAGTCAACTGACTTAACAAGCTGACTAAAATAGCCAGCTGGTTGGTTGACCAGCTGGCTTAACTAGCAGACCTAACAAGTTAGCCTGCTGGTTAGCTCATTCAACTAGCTGACCTAAGTAGTTAGCCGCCTGGCTAGCCAGTTGAATTTACTAGCTCGCTACCTAGTTCACTAACTGGCTAGTCAGCCGATTAACTACCTGACATGACTAGCTAGCCTGCTGACTAGCAACCTGACTTAACTGCCAAGCTGCCTAGCTAACCAGCTGGATAGCCAGCTGACTTAATTATCTGAATTAACTAGTTAGCCATCTGACTAGCCAGTAGACCTATCTAGCTAGCTATGATAACTAGACAGCTGGAAATCAGTTGACTTAACTAGCTGTCATAACCAGCTAGCTAGCTGGATAGCCAGCAGTCTTAACTAGCTAGCTACCTATGTAACCTGCTGGCTTGCTAGCTGACTTATCTACTTAGGTACCTAGGTAACCAGTCAGCTAGTGAGCTGCCTTAACTAGGTTACTTAGCAAGCTAACCAGTTGACTAGCCAGCTGAATTTACTAGCTAGCTACCCAGCTAGGCTGCTGGCTAGCCAGCTGACTTAACTAGCTAGCTACCTAACTAGACAATTGACTTAGCTACCTGGTTTAACTAGCTAGCTAAGTAGCTAGCAATCTAGCTAGATAGCTGACTTTACTAGCTGACTTACCTAGCTCACTATCTGACATAACTAGCTGACTTATGTAGCTAGCAACCCAGCTAGCCAGCTAGCATAAGTAGTTGAAGTAATTAGTTAGCCAGCTGCCCAGCCAGCGACTTAACAAGTTTTTTAACTAGCTACCATCTGGCTAGCCATCTGATTTAACGAGCTGATATAACTATCTAGCCAGCTGGTTAGCCAGCTGACTTAACAAGCTGAAATAACTAGCTAGCCATCTGGCTTGCCAGCTGATTTAACTATCTAGCTAGTCAGGTGGTTAAGTATCTGACTTAACTAGCTAACTTAGCCAGCTAGACACCTGGGTAAACAGTAGACATAAGCTTGCTACCTAGCTAAACTACTGGCTAGCAGACTGACTTAACTAGCTGGCTTAACCAGCTATCCAGCTAGTTAGCCAGATGACTCAACAAGTTGACTTATTTATTTAGCCAGCTGGCAAGCCAACTGGCTTAACTAGCTCACTAACTTGCTAGCCAGCTGAATACCCAGTTGATTTAACTTGCTGACTTAACTAGACAGCCATCTGGATAGCCAGTTGACTTAATTAGATTGCTACCTAGCTAGCCAGCTGGCTAGCCAGCTTACTTAACTAGCTGACTTAACCAACTAGACAGCTGGCTAGCCAGATGATTTAACTAGCTTACTTAACTACCCATCTGACTGTCCAGCTGACTTAATTAGCTAGCTACCTATATAGCCAGTTGGCAACAAGCTTAATTAACTAGCTGACTTAACCAGCTAGCCAGCTGATTTTCCTAGCAGACTTAACTAGCTAGTCAGCTGGCTAACCTGCTGTCTTATATGCTTAGCTACCTAGCTAGCCATCTGGATAGACAGCTGACTTAACTAGGTAGCTACCTTGCTATCCAGCTGGCTAGCCTGCTGACTTAACTAGCTGACATATCAAGCTAGGCAGCTGCTTAGACAGTTGACTTAACTAGGCAGTTACTTACATAGCCCACTGGCTTGCCAGCTTTCTTAACTACCTAGCTGCCTAGCTAACCATCTGGCTAAATACCTAATTAACTAGGCAAAATAATTGCTAACCAGCTGGCTAGCCAGCTGACTTAACTTGCTAGATACCCAGCTATTCAGCTGGCTAGCCAGCTGACTTAACTAGCTGAGTTCACTAGCTAGCCAGCCGATTAAACTAACAGACTTAACTAGCTAGCTACCTGGCTAGCCAACTGAGTTAAATAGTTGATTTAACTAGCTGGCTATGTAATCAGCTATCTAGCAAGCCAACTGACTTAACTAACTGACTTAACTAGCTAGCTATCTGACATAACTAGCTGACATAACTACCTATCTACCTAGCTAGCCAGCTGACTTAACTAGCTGAAATAAGCTATCCAGCTGGCTAGCTATCTGACTTAACTAGCTCACCAGCTGCTTAACTAGCTATCCACAAACTAGCCAGAAATTTGGCTAGCTAGCTGACTTAACTAGCTAACTTAACCAGCTAGCCAGCAGCTAGACATCTTAGTTAACTAGCTAGTTACCTATCTAGCAATGTAGTTAGCCAGCTGACTTAACTAGCTGACTTAACCAGCTAACTGGCTGGTTAGCCAGTTCACTCAAGTAGCTTCCTTAACTAGCTAGCCAACTGACTTAACTAACTTGCTACCTAGCTACCTTGCTGACTAGCCAGCTGACCTAAAAGCTGACTTAACTAAATGGCCTGCTTGCTAGCCAGCTGACTTAACTAGCTAGCTACATAGCTAGTCAACTGGTTAGCTGGCTGGCTTAACTAGCTGACTTTACTAGCTAGTTTACTTGTTAGCCACCTGACTTAGCTGCCCAGCTACCTAGCTAGCCAGGTGACTGGCCAGCTGATTTAACTAGCTGACTTAACTAGCTAGCCAGGAGATTTAACTAGCTGACTTAACTAGCTAACTGCCTAGCTAGACAGCTGACATAACTATCTTTATAAATGTCTAGCTAACTGTCTACACCGCTGAATTAATGAACTGACTTGACTATCTAGCCAGCTGGTTAGCAATCTGACTTAACTAGGTTGCCAGCTGGCTTCCCAGTGGACTTAACTAGCTAGCTA
>NW_007252673.1:3473-8050 GCF_000164805.1 Carlito syrichta
TAATTAGCTGACTTAAAATGCAATCAGCTGGCTAGCCAGCTGACTTAACTATCGAGCTACCCATCTAACCTGCTGGCTAGCCAGCTGACAACTAGCTGACTAAACTAGCTAGTCAGCCACTGAGACAGCTGATTTAACTAGCTAGCTACCTAGCTAGCCAGCTGGCTAGCCAGCTTACTTAACTAGGTGACTGACTAGCTAGCCAGCTGGCTAGACTGCTGAATTAACTTGCTAACTACCTAGCTATCCAGCTGCCTAGCCAGATAACTTAACTAACTGACTCAACTAGGCACCCAGCTGGCTAACCAGCTAACTTAACTGCCTAGCTACCTAGCTATCAAGCTGGATAGCCAGCCAATTTAACTAGCTAGTTACATAGCTAGCCAGCTGGATAGCTGAATAAACTAGCTGACATAACTAGCTAGGCAGCTGCTTAGCCATCTGACTTAACTAACTAACTACACACACAGCCCACTGTCTTGCCAGCTGACTTAACTACCTAGCTACGTATCTAACCAGCTGTCTTGTGAGCTCACTTATGTAGGACACATAACTTGCTATCCAGCTGGCTAGCCAGCTGAATTAAGTAGCTAGATACCCAGCTAGGCTACTGGCTAGCCAGTTGACTTAACTAGCTGAATTAACTAACTACCATCTAACTTAACTAGCTGACTTAACGAACTAGCTCCCAAGCAAGTAAACTGACTTAACTAGATGATTTAACTAACTAGGTACCTAGCTAGTTATCTACCTAGCAAGCTGAATTAAGTAGCTCACTTAAGTAGCCAGCTATTTGACTTAATTTGCAGACTTAACTAACTAGCTACCTAGCTAGCCAGCTGACTTAACTAGTTGAAATAATGAGCTAGCCTGCTGGCTAGCCATCTGACATAACTATCGTTTTAACTAGCTAGCCATCTGACTAGGCAGCTGACTTAACAAGCTGACTAAAATAGCTAGCCATCTGGTTGGTTACCCAGCTGATTTAACTAGCTGACCTAACCAGTTAACCTGCTGGTTAGACAGCTCACTCAACCAGCTGACTTAACTAGTTACCCAACTGGCTAGCCAGCCGAATTAACTAGCTTGCTACCTAACTAGCCAACTGGCTAGCCAGCTGACTTAAGTAGCTGACTTGATTAGATAGCCTGCTGACTAGCCACCTGACTTAACTGCCTAGCTACCTAACTAGCCAGCTAGACTGCCAGCTGACTTAATTAGTTGAATTAACCAGTTAACCATCTACCTAGCCAGTAGACCTACCTAGCTAGTTACCTAGCTAGACAGCTGGAAGCCAGCAGACTTATATAGCTGACATAAGTAGCTAACTAGCTGGCTAGCCAGCAGACTTAACTAGCTAGCTGCCTATGTAGCCTGCTGGCTTGTCAGCTGACTTATCTACTAGCTACCTAGGTAACCCACTGGCTAGTGAGCTGCCTTAACTAGGTTACCTAACAAACTAGCCAACTGGCTAAACTAGCTGACTTAAATAGCCTGCCTGCTGGCTAGCCACCTGACATAGCTGCCCAGCTACCTAGCTAGCCAGCTGGCTGGCCAGCTTACTTAACTAACTAGCCATGTGATTTAACTAGCTGACTTAACTAGCTAACTGCCTAGCTAATCAGCTGACTTAATTAGCTTTTTAATAGCTAACCAGCTGGCTAGGCTGCTGAATTAACGAGCTGTCCTTACTAGCTAGCCAGCTGCTTAGCCAGCTCACTTAACTAGCTGAGGTAACGAGCAAGTCAGCTGGATAGCCAGCTGATTTAACTAGCTAGATACCTAGCTAACCAGGTGACTATCCAGCTGACTTAACTAGCAAAAGTAAACAGCTAGCCTCCTGGGTAGACAGATAACTTAAATAGCTAGCTCCTAGCTAGCCAGCTGGCTAGTCAGCTTGCTTAACTAGCTGACTTAACCAACTAGTCGTCTGGCTAGACAGCTGACTCAACTAGCTGTCTTAACTAGTTAGCCAGCTGTCTTGCCAGCTGACTTAACTAGCTTGCTAACTAGCTAGCCACCTGGCTAGACAGCTGATTTAATTAGCCAACTTAATTGGCTCACCAACTGGCTAGCCAGCTGACATAACTAGCTCGCTACCTCACCAGTCACCTGGCTAGCCAGCTGACTAAACTAGCCGATTCCTAACCAGCTTAATTAACTAGCTTGTTATCTAGCTAGCCACTGACTAACCAACTGACTTAAGTAGCTTACTTAACCAGCTAATCAGCTTGCTAGCCCGCTGACTACACTAGTTGTCTTAACCAGGTAGCCAGTTGGCTAGCCTGCTGATTCAACTAGCTGAATTAACTAGTTAGACAGCTGGCTAGTCAGCTGACTTACCTAGCTCTCAACCTAGCTATCCAGCTGACTTATCTAGCTTGCTTAACTAGCTGGCTTGCTTGCTAGAGAGCTCAAATAACTAGCTTGGTACATAACTAGCAAGCTGGATAGCCAGCTGAATTAGCTAGGTTACTTAACTAGCTAGCCAGCTTGCTAGCCATCTGACTTAACTAGCTTTCAACCTAGCTACCCACCTCACTGGCAAGCTGACTTAACTTGCTGACTTCACCAGCTATCCAGCTGGCTAGCGAGCTGACTTAACTATCTGACATTACCTGCTAGCCAGTTGGCTACCCATCTTACTTAACTATCTGACTTATTCAGCTAGGCAGCTGACTTAACTTGGTGACTTAACATGCTAGCAAGCTGTCTGCCAGCTGATTTAAGTAGCAAGCTACATAGCTTGCCAGCTTACTTAGCTAGCTACTAGTGACTTAAGTAGCTAGCCAGCTGGCTAGGCAGCTGACTTAACTATCTGACTTAACCAGCTAGCCAGCTCAAGTTAGAGCTGGCCTGCTTACTAACCAGCTCAATAAACTAGCTTCGTACATAGCTAGTAAACTGGCTAGCCAGCTGACTTAACTAGGTGACTTAATTTGCTAGCCAGCTGTCTATAAAGCTGACCTCACTAGTAAGCTACCTAGCTTGCCAGCTGGCTATCAAACTTATTTAACTAGCTAGTTACCTACCTAGATGACTTAATGAGTTAGCCAGCTGACTAGGCAGCTGACTTAACTAGCTAGCTGCTTAGCTAACCAGGTGGCTAGCCAGCTGACATAACAAGCTGACTCAACTAGCTAGCTAAAGAGCTGACCAGGTGACTAATCTAGCTGACTCAACTAGCTAGCTAACGAGATAGCCAGCTGGCTTAACTAAATTAGCTGACTTAACTAGCTTGTCAGCTTACTAGCCAGCTGACTTAAGTAGCTAGGTACCTACCAAGCCAGCTGGCTAGCCAATTGACTTAACTATCTGACATAACTAGCTAGCCAACTGGCTAGCCAGCTGACTTCACTATCTAGCTACTTTCCTAGCCAGTGGGTTAGCCAGTTGACTTAATTAGCTGACTTAACTAGTTAGGCAACTGGCAAGTCAGCTGACTTAGCTAAATACCTACATAGCTATCTGGCTATCCAGCTGACTTAACTAGCTGACTTAGTGAACTAGCTAGGTTGATAACCAGCTGAATTAACTAGCTATCTACCTAGATATCTCACTGTCTAGCCCGCTGACTTAACTAGCTGACTTAACTAGCTAGTCAGCTGACATATCTAGCTACCTACCTGGCTAGCTATCTGGCTAGTGAGCTGACTTAACTAGTTGGCTTACTAAATAGCTAGCTGACTTAACTTGCTGACTTAACTAGCTAGCTACCTAGCTAGCCAGTTGACTTAAGTACTTAGCTATCTACCTGGCTACCTAGCTAGCTAGCTGATGTAAATTGCTAGCTAACTAGCTAGCTACCTAACTAACCAGCTGACTTAAATGGTTAGCTACCCAGCTAGCTAGCTGACTTAACCAGCTAGCTAGCGAGTTAGCTTACTTGTTAGTTAACGTGCTAGATAGCTGATTTATTTAGCTGACAACTCATTAGCTACTGAGCCAGCTAGCTGTCTCAACCAGCTGACTTAACCCATTAGCTAACTAGCTAGCTAGCTGACTTAACTAGATGGCTTAATTAGTTAGCCAACTAGATATTTAGCTGACTTCGTAAGCTGAGTTAACTCTGTAGCTATCTAGCTAGCTATCTGACTTAACCAACTGACTTAACTCGTAACTTGCTAGCTAGCTGACATAAATAGCTGACAACTCGTTAGCTAAGTAACTAGCTAGCTCACTTCACCAGCTGACTTAACTCTTTAGCTAACGAGCTAGCTAGCTGACTTCAGCAACTGACTAAACTTGTTAGCTAACGAGCTAGCTACCTGACTTCACCAACTGACTTAACTCATTAGCTAACTAGCTAGCCAGCTGACTTAACCCGGTAGCTAGCGAACTAGCCAGCTGAGTTAACCAACTGACAAAACTCATTAGCTAACTAGCTAGATAGTTGACTTAACCAGCTGACTTAACTTTTTAACTAACTAGCTAGCCTGCTAACACAACAAATTGACTTAACTCATTAGACAACTAGGTAGCCAGCAGACCCAACCAGCTGATTAAACTCGTTAGCTTACTAGATAGCCACCTGACTCAACCAGCTGACTAAACACGTGAGATAACTAACTAGCCAG
>NW_007252674.1:0-754 GCF_000164805.1 Carlito syrichta
AACCAGTCGCTTACAGTACAGACTTGGGACAGTTCCTGTTGTCAGGTCCAAGCCCACTGAGCTACAGTCCTCTTTCCCTCCTCTGCAGTGTGAGTCCTGCTTTCAGTGTGTCAGTGCTGTGCCCAGGCTGCTCCTGTGGAAGGTGGGACATGGGGACCCTGGCAGACAGGGCTGGCTGGCTTTCTGGCCACAGAAGGCAGGACTGGGGACCCCACCCGGCTGGGAGGCTCCACTTTGCTCCTGGCTGGGCTTTGTGGTGCCTTGCTAGCGTCCAGCGTTGCGGAAGGCAGCCTTGCCTCTGCAGCCGTGCACGGCCATCGTGGCGCCCACCCAGGAGGCAAGACCACCGGGTATGCAGACATGGCTGTTGACATGATCGCTTGACTGGGGGTGTGTTTTAGGATTTGGACATGCTCCCGAACTTCTATACCCCAAAGCTCTGTCTTCTGTCACCTGGCATGCTTTCTGTCAAGAATCTTTTTCTTTTAACGTGTGAAAGGCTCTTTGAAGAACTTGCATTTTGTTTGCACAAACGGCGCTGCATCCCTACTGAAATCTGGCTGATAAGGCAGGAAGCACCCCTGAGGGTGGGTGGCATCTCCCGTCATGACTAGAAAGAGGCAGGAGCGGCTGACTTAGGGAGCAGCTGAAATGGACTGACACAGAGTTGGGGTCATGAACAGGTTCCCCAGCTTGGAACGGTTTGTTTGCTATAAAGGTCAACAGGGTGGTCACGTTCCTTCAAATCCTTTGT
>NW_007252674.1:2397-3227 GCF_000164805.1 Carlito syrichta
CCCCCCTTTTTTGGCGTTGTTGGTTTGTTTTATAGTTATTTGTCTTTTCTTTTGAGTCAGGGTTTCACCCTGGCCCAGGCTGAGTACAGTGGCCTGATCATGGTTCATTGTAGCCTCCACCCTCTGGGCTTAGGTGGTCTTTCCACCTCAGCCTCCCCCATACCTAGCTAACTTTTTAGTTTCCGTAGAGACAAGGTCTTGCGATATTGCCCAGGCTGGTCTTGAACTCCTGGGCTCAAGCGGTGTTCTCGCCTCAGCTTTCCAAAGTTTCCAAAGCTGGGGTTACAGGCATGAGCTACCACTCCCAGCCCTGCCATGTGAGTGAGGGGGAGGGGAGGGGAGGAGAAGTGGGTGTTTTGAGTTGGAGTCTTACCCTGTCGCCCAGGCTGTACTGCAGTGGTACAGTCATGGCTACCACAACGTCACCTCTTGAGCGGTGCACACCACCATGCCCGACTAATCCTCTTGCCTTGGCCTCCCAAGGTGCTGGGATTGTAGGCATGGGCTGCTGTTCCTGGCCTCCAGTGTTTTTTAAGGCACATACTCTTTTGCAGATGCATTTCTTCCTCTGGGAGGCCTGGCAGGGCCAGAGCCTGCTGCTTCCTCTGGGCCCATGCCCTGTGTCTTCTGAGGGAAATGGCAGCCACTTGGGATTTTTGACCCTTTGCTGGCTAGTCATGTTTTGTCCTGTCAAGGTGATGACTTTGTTTTTTTCCCCAAGGGAATCTCTGACGTGGCCTGGTCGTCAGATTCAAACCTTCTTGTTTCCGCCTCAGATGACAAAACCTTGAAGATATGGGATGTGAGCTCAGTAAGTCGCACTTGATGTC
>NW_007252674.1:3780-5664 GCF_000164805.1 Carlito syrichta
GTCTCGGCTGTGAGTCCTCTGGCCTGTGGATGGGGATGGTCCAGCCTGCTCAGACTCTGTTTTGGCCATGAGTCCTTTGACCTGTGGATGGGGGTTATCCAGCCCACTCAGATCCTGTTTCGGCCATGAGTCCTCTGATGTGTGGATGGGCAGGTGTCCAGCCCTGAGTTTCCGACACTGGCCATGGCTCATGTCCAGCTAACTCTTGCTGGCAAGTGGCAGTCTAGAGTGGTCAGAGCTCCGGGCTAGGACTCGCGAGCTCTCAGACCTCCCTGTGTTGGAGGACGGATAAGGCGATGGCACTGGGGACCTCTGTGTGGGCTGAGAGGCAGGTGGCCACAGGTGCTCGGGGAGGCGTCCCCCAGACCAACTCTCCCAGGACAGGAGAAGCTCCATGCTGGGAGTGTGAACCCAAGCGGAGTGTGTGTGGGTGGCACTGGCTGTGGCAGGCAGCGTGGCAGGTGGCCAGTCTCGGTTGGAACTGCTGATAGCTGGTGTTGTTTGGAGAATGAGGCTGTGCGTGGACATGTCGTGCTGTCTCAGACATTACCACGGTGTACAAAACATGGGCGGGTCAGACTACATGCACTGTCCCAGATTGTTCCATTTACAGGGTGGCCAGAGGGTCCTTTGCTCCCAAGGAGCCCGAGAGGCTTGCCCTGTCCTGAGGAATAGAAGGACCCGTGTGTAAGCAGCTTGTCATTGCTACCCAGGGGATGTGTGTTTCCCTTTCTGAGACCCTGGCGGTGATGATTTTAACATGGTACCTTGAAAGGCTCTTGTCCCGCTGAGACCCCAGGCAGGGTCCTGCCACGTCCATGATGGATAGTCTGTCGGTGTGGGCAGGCATAGTATCTGGCCCCTGCTGGCCCTGAGGCACCTGGTGGTAGGACGTGGGCCTGGCCCGACCCCTTGCTGCTGGTCCCTGCCCTCTAGGGCATGTGTGGTCACAGCAGAGTTGACTTTCAGCCTGGGGCCAGCACGTGAACGCACAGGAAGTAACCAGAGCAAGGGGCTTGACTGGCAATCTTTGAGTGGAAGGAAAGAGATCTGTGTGTCCTCGTGGTCAGGGCAGCTGCATGGGGGACTCCGAGACAGCAGGGAGGATTTTAAATGTCTTGCTTCCTGCAGAAGTAACTTTTGCTCATTTAAAAAAAAAAGTGAGCAAATGTGGATGTTAGAAGATGAGAATCTCTGGAGCTCCTGCCTCAGGGCCAGCTGCCAACGGGCTGGCGTCTGTCCTACTGGGGTCTTCTGCCCTCTTGTCTAGGCTCCAGCTGCTGGCCCTGCTGTCTATGTCGCCCATGGCCCTCGGGTGCTTGGGGTTCTAGGCTGTGTCTCCTCAGTCCCTGGCCGCCTGACCTGGGCTTCTGCTTGCTGGGCCGTCCCAACTCGCTCTGGCGCCCCTACACTGTGCTCTGGGAGGGGAGCACCATCCCTGGGTGGTGTCTGACTGCCCTAGCCGTTTCTTTGCAGAACCTGATGCTTGGCTGCCCCCAACGCGAGGGGGAGTGACATGGACTGTGTTGCCTCACACATCTGAGCATGGGTAGAAGGGGTAGCTGGGCCACATGTGCCAGTGGTGGCATTTGACCATGGTTAGGAAGACAGCAAAGTGCAACCCCCTGCCGTCTAGCACTGTGGCCTCCCTAAGAGTCTGTCTTGCGGATCTAAAGGCAGGGATGCATGTGGCTAGGTCAGTCACTGCGAGTTGGAAGAGGGCCCAAGAGGCTCCCGCCAGGTGGTTACAGTGAAGGAGCTGGCACTGCAGAGCCTGTCAGGAGAGCGGAGGGACATAGATGGGATAGCGGCCGTCCCGGTGTTGGCTGGAGAGCAGCTTCCCAAGCCGTCCAGTGGGGAGGCCGCTGCACACGTGGTGACTGA